>NW_017731501.1:3472131-3480141 GCF_001890085.2 Hipposideros armiger | reverse complement strand
CAAAAGGACAGCAACTTGTCTGTTCCCCTTCCCCCGATTCCCCCAATGCTGTTCCCCTCCCCCAATTCCCCAATAAAAACTTTAAAAAAAAGGTTTATTTGGGAAAAGAAAAAGAAGCAAGACCACCACTGCAGTGCAGAGAGCACACCTCCGACACGGAGCTCCTACCGGCAGCCCACATGGAGGCAGAAAGACCCCCAGAACCATATATTTTATATGTTAGGTTTGACTATATGAACTTTAGCTATTATTCAATGAAGAACACCAGATAATGTTAACAGATGGTTAACAGGTGGGGAAAAGGTCATATCAAAACTAACCAGGCATAAGAATCTGAAATATATTGAACTCATATAAATCAATAAGAAAGTGACAGGAAATCTAATGGAATAATAGGCAAATGATACAAAAAGGAACTTGAGATAAGAAAAGCCTGAATGTCTAATGAAAACATGATGAGGCATATAATTTCTCAAGTGTTCAAAGCTAAATAAAAAAATGAGATGACAATTTACCTTTGTTGGTTTGATAAGGCTTAGGAAAAAATGTATCAAATGACATTGAGTGGCAATAAAGTATAAAAATCCTCATGCATTGAAGCTATGAATCAAAATCAGCAGAGCTATCCTGAAGAACCATCAGACAGTACATATTCAGTGAGACAAAGAATATGGATGTATTTCCCATGACCCATCGATAACTGCTTTATGTATATAGGCCAGAAAAAATTGCAGAATGGGTACACCAAATATTCAGCACCGTTTATGTTAGCAGGCAGTAAGAAACAACCTATGAGTCCATCAATAGGGAAATATATAAATAAAATGATCTAGGTATTTTTCACAGTATTTATGCAACATTGAAGGCACTAAATTATTTGTGCACAAAACAATGTGGAATGATTTTAATAGCAACTATGAAAAATAGAATGTGTGTAATTATAAAACATTTATACAAAAATCTACACTATATATTTTGAAAGTATATGCAGACAATAAATTATAGGGTCTGTGGGATGGAGAGAAAAATAATAGGAAATTATAGTTAAAGAGGAAAATAATGATTGCTGATGATAGTATGCTATGAATTTAGGAGTGGGATTATCTCAATTCAGCACTGAATTCCAAAAAAGGAAAATAAAGAAGATAAACAAGGAAATAGTGACATGTAAACTGGATAATAATTCTCTAAATAAACAATAAAGAGAAAATATATCTGTCAACTATGAATATTATTGGAGGAATGTAGTTTATGAAATTAGAATTCCAGATAAATCTAACTATCTTCTGACAGGAAATGTTCAAAAAGGAGAATAAGCATGCCCATGGTTTCATTTGCAAATGAGGCTTGTGCAACCTCAATATCTGGTCCAACAGCTGTCACAAAACAGTTGTACAATAACTGTTAGCCAAATAAAAATAAATATTTGAATGCTCATTAATGTTTTGTCAGCCATGGTAGGTGAAATTTGGTAAAAGCACCAAATTATCAGATCTTCTTTCTTAAAAGTAAACTGTTGCTTGAGGGAGAAATAAAAAAGGAAGGAAGGAAGAAAGGGAGTGAGTGAGGGAACGGAACGAGAGAGGGAGGGAGGGAGGAAGGGTAGAAGAAGGAAGGAAGGAAAGAAGGAAGGGAGGGAGGGAGGAAGGAAGGAAGAAAGAGTGACACTATCTGACCACAAATACCCTCTGTTCTAACTGCATGTCTTGTGGTTATTACCTGTGTATATAAAACAAAATGTCAAAGCACTGCTTGCTATTGATCTAAAATTAAATAGTGCTCTATTGCAGTTTCTGGATGTGAAAGATACCACCTCTAGATTATAACTATAGGAGTTTAGTCTCAGCCTGAAAGTCAGTATTTTTTCTCTTATCACCTAGCTTATTACATTCACTGTGTATATTACTACTAATGAATAAAGAATGAGAAAAAAAAAGTGAGGCATGAAAGGTCTCATATATATCATATTGTCATGCTAGAACCAGTCTACCTCAAAGGGAAAATATATCAACTGTCAATCACATTGCTGTTTTCAAATATCTTTAGTCCTATGGAGGTAGAAAGATAATAAAGAATATCTTGCATTTAGATTCCAGATTAGGAATGCTTGATCACATCCACCTCTATCTCCAGTCTGTCACCTTGAAAGTAGCCTTGAAGACAACATGCAAAAAATTGACATCCACAAATTGAGCTATATGAAAAAACTTATTAAAATAACCAGGAAAATCATTTCAAAAACACACTTGACCATGTTGCATTACATATAATGAATTATACAAAATATTTCTTAGATATTCTTAATATTACAATACTATATTTGTGTATATATATTGATAAAATATGCATTTTAAGGGATTGTGCATATTTCTTCAATTATGTTTTAAAATAAGAAAATGCAAATAGTCCATGGGAGAAAAGGTTTGATCTCTAAAAGTTTATATCCCTTTGATCTTTACAAAGGGATATAAACTATAGAAATAAAGTAACAATTTAGCAAAATAAATAGCTCTTCAGCTAAATGAGGGGTAATTTCAGAACAGGGATATTCAAAATATTAAAGCTGGAAGTAAACTCAGTACACTCAGAGGCTGAGTTAATACTCATAAAATGATTCCATTAAGCGAACTCTATGTCCATATGGTGTTTTTTTAGTTACAATGGTTAGAAGAGATAGGTTTGAAATTTTTGGTCTGGCCCTTGAACCAGCATTGAAAAGGAGCAGAACACAACGGCTGTAGGAAGAAAGATGCTCCCTGGGTACCCCTAGAACATCAGAAAATACTCTGTTTAAAGATTCTAGCTAAGGTATGATACTAAATATGTAAACAAAGCCTATATATATATATATATATATATATATATACACACACACACACAAAACAAAGGAATTGCATTGAAATGCTGAGTTTTCATGTTTTTCATGAGCAAGCTATATGGTCTATAAATTTAAAGATTCCTCTAAAAACCCTAGTGGGATTCTTTGCAAGTATAGATAAGCTTGTTCTAAAATTTGCATAGAAAGGTACAGACCCTAGAATAGCTAAATCAGTCTTAAAGAATACAGTGGGAGAAATCACCCCACTTGATAGTAAGTCTTACTCTACAGCTACAGTGATCAAGAGAGAAACAGAGAATAATGGAACAGAATAGAAATCCCTCCATAGNTGATCACTTTCTTTATATACACTGCATTTAAAGTCCCCACTAGACATTACTTTATTGCATTAAAATATCATGATTCAGGAGCAGTTACTGCTAGTGAGTAGAAGTCTTGTGGTGGCGTAATATATACAAGGCTCTAGAAAACCATACATTTCTGGCATTGAGCCTATAAAAAAGATTCCTGATATATGCTGGCCAGACTAGTATTATACAACAAGACGACATGATACCTACCACGGTGACCCTTTGTAAGGAAGTGCTTTGGCCGCTTGTTCAAAAAGAGGCTTATGATTGTGAAGTTTCATTAGAGCATTATATCCAATACAGACACAAAAGCCATCATCTCTCTTACAACTCTTTCTTATTCATAGTGACTTTCATCTTAAGTAAATAGGTACTAGCTATCATTCTTAGCAATTTAATTATAAATTGAATTGGAATCAAGGAAATAAAGAATATAGACTTTGAGTTTTTAGTACAAATAAAATTGTGTTCTTGTGTTACTGCCTATCGAATATATAAATTATCTTGCTTTCCTGACATGATTATAGCAAAACATCTGCTTGTAGCTTATAAACAAAGTATACAGACACTTTGGAATGAATAAAATGTGCAATAAAGATTGAAGAGATTGTCATCATAAATTAGATACAATAACAATGTATTTTGATTCAAGGACAGTGTTAGGACAAATGCCTTATTTGTAGCAATGGAATGCTACAAATGGAATGCTAGCTTGCCAAATTCAAATTGAAATATGCCTATAATTTTGAAAACATTAGTCCAATATTTTTGTTATCAATGCTGTACTACAATAAATTGCTTGGGAATAAATCCAGATGCTTGCAGCTCAAGCATGTCAGCTTTGGAGAAAAATAAGTTTTATTTGGATATAACATTGTATACATTCATGTTGCTCCACTAACAAAATATTTGAACATTTAAGTACTAAGAGTTGGTCAGTAAATGGAAGGTAAATGAAAATTTAAAGTAATGGTCCTTAGCTTCAGAAATTCATGACAAAGTATTTTTTTTAGAAATTTTAAAAAGCAATATCAATATGATATTTTATGTGTTATGCATACATTTGGGATACATAANTTATTAGTCACTGCTTACGGAGTGCAGTGGCTGACCAAGTTTTGGATAATAGCAGAAGTAGATTTTAGCTCCCCCACTTTACAACATATGACTTGGAACATGTTCCTCATCTTCCCTTAACTTAAATTTTCTTAACTGAAAATTAGGGATAATAATAGTTGCAAAGTTGTAAGAATTGAATATAATAATACATATAAAGTGTTTGGCCTATAATTAACACTCAATGCATGTGACATTTTATTCTTTTTTATTCTTACACCTCCTGGGCCAAAATGATGTTAAGTATTTACTATAATGATGTTAAGTAGTTACTATTTCATATTTTATGTATATTATGTGAACATAGCAAGTCTATCTTTTTTTGCCTCTTACCTGCTTTTGACACTTCCTGACCTACTTTACTCAGTCCAAAGAATATAGTTCTACATACTGCGAAAGTGTTCTATTTACAAGTAATGAAATTTTTCAAAATAAAAAATTTGAAACAATGCTGATTATTGTTACTGTTATAATTATCATTGATAAGGAATTTTATATTTTTATATCCATAGAGTCTCAGGCACTAATATATATTATTTTGAGGATAAAAAAATAGAGATATTTAACACATTAAGATATTTATCAAATTATGCTTTGCTACTAAGTGATGAAGCTGTGACGAACATATGTCTTCCTAATGGCATTCTAGCATGTTTACTCAAACATTGTTATGATTTGTTATATGATTTAGGGATATTTGCAAACATCTGTGATGTTTATATTGCTTTAATTAGATCAGTAACATATCTAGATGTATACAATGCCACTAATGTTTTATTCATTTTAAGTATATATTTTACAATTTCATATTTAATTGACTTGTATAAAATATTTTTCATTTTTCAAATAACTTCATTGCCTCTAACTCATAACTTTTGTTGGCATATTTTATTATGACATTTCTGAATGTTTTTCTCAAAATATTATTCCATGTTTTAAAGAACTGGCATGTTTACACCAAAATTTATTCTAAAATAATTTACATTTTTATTTCTACTAGTTCGACAACTATAAAATATTAAAAATTACTACATTTAAAGAAAATGAACCTGATATTTTATTTTATCACTGATTGCGAATGCCTCTATGAAAATTTTCCACTCAGGAAAAATACGACACAAAGAGGAAAATTAATTAATAGGATGTGATATTTTATCACATAGAAACTTTCAATTTATTAATAGAAATATAAACTTTATAGAGCAAATAACAACAATTTAACCCTGGAAAATATGCATATTACAACATGATAATAGTGTACCTAATATTACATATCTTGGTGTGATTTTTTTTCTGTTTACCTTGCTTGGGTTTCTTGAGCTTCTAGAACCTCTAGATTTACATATTTCATTTTTGTTCTTATTTTGTTTTCAAATATTTGCTTCTTTTCAAACTCTCTCTTCTCTTCCCAGGACTCTATATCACCTATCGGATCNCACCTTCCAGTCAGTTCTCCTTCTATCACCATATATTTGACCCCATTTACCCTCATCTACCACCCCCCTCCCCCCTTCCCCTCTGGTAACCATTGAACTATTGTCTATGTCTATGAATTTTTGTTTCTTTTTAGTATATGTGCTGCCAAAGCAAGCACAAGTTTTTGTTTCTTTATTTGTTTGTCTTGTTCATTTGTTGCCTTCAGTTTTATATCCCACATATGAGTGAAGTCACATGGTTCTCGACTTTTTCTGTCTGACCTATTTCACTTAGCATAATAATCTCAAGATCCAACCATTTCGTCACAAATGGCAGTATTTCATCTTTTCTTATGGCAGATTAGTATTCCATTGTGTATATGTACCATATCACCTTTATCCAATCATTTATGTAAGGGCACTTTTGTTGTTTCCATGTCTTGGCCACCATAAATAAATCTGTAATGAAAAAAATAAAGCATGGTATGGGCAGAAAAACAGACACACAGACCAATGGAATAGAATTGAAAACACAGAAATAAGTCCACATAAATATGGACAGATAATTTTCAACAAAGAAGCCAAAAACATGCAATCAAGAAAAGAAAGCCTCTTCAATAAATTGTGCTGGCAGAATTGGAAAGCCACATGCAAAAAATTAAACTAGACCACTATCTGTCACCTTGTACCAAAATTAACTCAAATGGATCAAAGACCTAAACATAAGACCTGAAACAATAAACGACATAAAAGAAAATGTAGATACTACACTTAATGAACCTTGGGTTTAATGAGGAATTTATGAATTTGACCTCAAAGGCAAGGGGAGTAAAAGCTAAAATAAATGAATGGGACTATCAAACTAAAAAGCTTCTACACAGCAAAACACACCATTGACAAAATAAGAGGCAACCAACCGAATGGGAGAAGATATTTACATTTTTCTTTGTAGATTTAGAGTAGATTCGGTGGGAGATACATTTTGGATTATAAATAATTATTGTTTCTCTCTCCTTCTTCCTTCCCTCTTTCCTTCCTCCTCCCTCCTCTTCCTTCTTTCTCTTTTTCTTTCTCTTCCTCACCCTCTCTTCAGCAGTCACAAGTGACTGAAATTTACTCAGAGTTTAAAATCACCTCCACTCCCCTGCCAGTGTCAGAATGATGAAAATGCAAGGTCATTAAACATAGGTTTTAAATATTTTATTTCAGAATGGATAACATAAACTCTACATACTTAAAATTTGTTTTCTAAATATATAATAACTAAAACTGAAAATAATTTAAATCATTTTTCTAAATTTCTTCCACAGGAAGCATAGATTCAAAACACTTTCAGGATTTTCAGATTCTTTTGGTAATTACTCATGCATACTACCTCACATTACAGAAAGGGATAAAATTATTTATATATATTCGTATATATGTAATGTGTTTATATAAATGTATATTTTATGTATATATATTTATACATATATAAAATATATATAATGTATTTCTTGCTCATAGTTTAGGCATTTCATTTGGCAACACTAAGCAATTATTGTTCCTTGAAGTTATGTGTGTAAGTAGGTTAATTAGAGTACAAGCTATTTTATACAAAATATATTAACATCTCAGGAGACAAAGTGTTTGTGTAGTTCTACAAAGCACACAGTTTCCTGATTAATGAGAAGATTAAGCTCAAGGTATTCATTACCTAATTATAATTTGTTTTATCCCAGAAAAAAAAACAACTGTTATAATATGTAAGGTACCATTCTGGGGTTCTATATGCATATGGTCTGTAATCCATTTTGAAGTTTTCATCTCATTTTATGTTCAATTAAAGAATTAACAAAATGCTATAGTTCTACAAATACATTTTCCAGTGAAGCAAGACCATTTGGACTCTCTGTGAGCCTTGTATTCCGTCATGAACTATACAAATGCCCCTCTGGGTAATATGGTTTTATTTTTGGTCTAACTGAATCAATAAACATATATTAGTCAATTTATAAATATCTCTTTCTTATCAACAGTGTTTTCAGAAGCATTTTTTTTGAAATTTATTAATGAGTAGGGTGTTTTTACTTTCTGTTAACCACAATAGAATAAAATCAAATTGTTAAATATAATTATTTTATAAAACAGTCCTGTGTAATGTTTCTTATCTCTTACATATACCCAAGTATATTATAATTTGATTTATTCTTAGTTGTAAAATAAACTTTATTTTCCAATGATAAATATACTTAATAGAAAAGAAATTACCCTGGTATTTATTTCATGGCTTCTGCCATATTATGAATTT
>NW_017731501.1:3468908-3469859 GCF_001890085.2 Hipposideros armiger | reverse complement strand
TTATATTCTATCTCTTAAAATACAAACACACAATGCAAAATATACAAGTTGTCTTATAGAATTGTACACTTGAAATCTATATAATTTTACTAACCAATGTCACTACAATAAATTTAATAAATTTTTAAAATAGTGTCTTCAATGTACATATGTTTAAATTTTTGGAAAACAACAATTTTAAGCATCGTTTTCAAAATTATGATGTAACATTCACGTAGAGAAGAGATGTTACTTTTCTGGCTTCTAGGTAAGCTGAAACTAACCTAAACCTGCATTATTTGTCTGGACCTGAGTAATTATTCAAAATTACCACTGTTCGCAATCAAATATTTTAAGAAAGTCTGAATTTGTGTAGAGGAAAGCTTGCAGTGCAGGCATTAAAGATGACAGAGTTTTCCTGGTGATGATGGTACCTTAATAAAGCCCTGTCTGGAGGAAAAAAAACAAAATTGTCATATGTTTGAGTTGTTTATATAAATATCATTTTATATTATGTTTCTTCCCATCTGGCAGAAATATTAATGTACTGATTTATGTAATATTGCTGATAGTTTGCTTCATTTTAATATTGGTCTTATCCTTACCCTAAGTTTTAATTTAATTTTAATTTTAAAATATCATGGAGTTCATTGCATTTTGATGAAAACATTTCTCAGTAGCCTAGATAATAACATTACTTCAGAGGAACAGGATTAAGCTGAGAGAGCAGAGAAATCAAACTGTGATGGAAAAGAATGGCAGCATTGACTGACCACCCAGGGAGCTCTGGAGCTAGAATAAATCTGTGAATTTTCTAAATGGGGCATAGGATGGCTGGGCCTTTATCTCTTCTCATTGATCAGTTGGCCATGTAAGCCATTCCAGGTAGGGGAGTTATGATTTGGGGGAAGACTTTGCAGCCAATACATTTCCTAAAGAGACTGACAGCTAAAGTGTATTGTTTGTTTGGGT
>NW_017731501.1:3464499-3466283 GCF_001890085.2 Hipposideros armiger | reverse complement strand
GGGTATTTCTGTCAAGTGGAATTACCCTCCTTTATCTTTTCTATCCTCTCTTAAACTAGGATTAGTCTAGCTTTTTCTATATAACTTAAAGTATGGTCACAGTTAACTCCAGTTTTACATTCAAAGAGAGATTGTTAAATCAGTTCTTAATTTTGAGTTAAAGATATACTAGTAAAAGTATCAGATTGACTACCTTGGGTTTAGTTATCAATTCTTGCTTGAATAGTCTGTGGTATGCATGTCAGAACTAGGTAAGGAAAAGGAAGTGTCTGTGGCAACCACACTGTTGAGAAGGGATTGGCACAAGGGGAAGAAGTTCCCACCACAAGGATTCCATTACGGGCTGATGTCTGTCTGTGATATGACAAGCAAACAAACAAAAAACTTGGAAATGATGCCATTTGGAACTACAATAAAGTATAATAGTTAAAATGTAGGAGAAAAAAAACTCATTTTATAAAGGGTAAATGAGATAAAAACATAAAAAAGAGAAATAGAAGAAAATGTGCTACTGTAACTGGGAAATCACAGCATAAATAGGGATAATTTGTAACAGCAAAAACATAAAGGGGAGGAGGTAAAGGTCTGAATTTGCAAAGGGGAATGGGGATAAGACACATGCAGAAGAAAAATGACTATTTATAACCGAGAACCATAGGACTTCACTCATATGTCACATATAAAACTGAAAGCAACAAATGAATAAGACAAACAAACGAAGACTCATAGACACAGAAAACAGTTTCGTGGTTACCAGAGGATAAGGGGGGAGGGGCGAGGTAGAAGAGGGTAAAGGGGATCAAATATATGGTGATGGAAGGAGAACTGACTGTAGGTGGTGAACACACAATGCGATATATAGATGATGCATTTACACTTGACACCTATAAAATCGTACCAGCCAATGTCACCTCAATAAATTTAATACAATTTTTTTAAATGAAATGAAATAAAAAGTCATGTTAAATTTTTTCCAACTAGATGGTTGTTACTAGTGTCTGAAATGGAACTTACATTAAAGAAATGACACTAGACTGCATCTCTTAGAAAATAATCCATTTTCAAAACTGAAAGATGAAATTGATGGAAATCTATCGTATTCTTCAAGGAAGCTTATAGAATCTTATAAGATTTGGCTGAGAGATGAACCATTGCATTTCGACTTGACAGTTTCTCTTTGATAGTGAGAAGAATCTTCAGATATTCAAAACCTGAGACTACTTTAGTCTATGACTATACATATCAATAATTTGTTCTGAGGGTTTCATTTCCAGGGTTAATTTTGTAATCATTTGGAACTACAGCTTTGTCTAACAGAAAACATTTTTTCAGAATACTGTGATGCAGGGCTGAGCCAAAGTAAAAATGTGTGCTGATAAATGAAGTCAGTTAGAAAAAGAAATTTAAAAGAATAAAAATGGAAAAAAAATTAATAAGAACAAACACAAATTAATCAGAAATAATAATGAAAAATTTTAGGGCACTTGAGTTACCTCAGAAAATAAATTTCATTTTCATTTTGTATCTCTATAGTTGCCCAAATTGACTATGAATGAAATGTCTAGACTTTAGGCTAATTTACTAGCTGTATAAAATCCACTTAACTTTTTATTTTTTATTTTTTGTCTTTTAAGTAAAACGATGTGCCTATTTCACAGGGTGTTGTGATGTGCCATTGGCTCAGAATCTGCCAAAGTGCTCTATGAATTAAGCTATTGTGCTTAATCCCATAATAGGGTGGAAATTGAAGATACTGTCTTGTGAGTTTGGAAGGAATTCTTGGA
>NW_017731501.1:3435331-3464044 GCF_001890085.2 Hipposideros armiger | reverse complement strand
TGGTTGAGTAAGTGGGACACCCACAGGAAACAATGTTTGGGGAACTCTGTATTGAACAAAGTACATGTGTTTCTTTACTCCATACTTCCCAGTGTTTAGTATGCATTAGTATAATGTGCATTATGGATCTCTGAGTGGGAATGTATCATGCAATCATTTTCTATATTTACTTGAAAACTCAACTTTTTCTTCACTAGGTTTATTATAATTCTGGTATTCTATTAAGCATGTTTGAGAAAGGCAGGCACTCTAATAGTGAACCTTTAGGCTTTATACTCCTGTTACAAAGATTAAAATATGATGTTCCTCAGTCACCCATTTATGGATGGCAGTCTTTAGGGTACATAGTATTATTAACTCATTACTTATGGTTTTCCTTAAGGAAAATCCCTGAAGATTTTTTGCACTTGTCTCCATTTACCACTGAGAAATAATCTGTTTTTAATAGCATGCTTGGTTTTCCTATAGCACTCTTTATTAGCAAGCTGCTGTCTCCTGCCACAATTGCTGATCACATTCTCAGGGTATGACTTTAATTTCAAGTTAAAGCAGCACAATGCTGATGGGTCCATGCACCTTTAAAGTTGTATTATACAATTAATATTAGATTATCAGACTGAGTTACAGAAATAACTTTTTCCTTACAACACTTCCTGAGGGAAGACTTTTTATCAAAAATATTGAATATAAAATGCATATATATCACTAATGTTCATACTGTATTGAATAGTTATGATCTATTATTATTTTAAGTAAATATTCATATATAAGTGCACATATATACACATATATACACACATATATACACATACACACACACAAATATCTATTACTAGTCCCTTACGTATAATCTCATTACCATGAAGCTTATATTTTTGCTGTTCTCTATATATAGTCTTATTGGATTTATTAAAGGCGTCCATTTAATTTGCCACTTACTGGATGAATGTGATCATATCTACCATGTCAGATTAGTATATTACTGTTTTTTATTTTATTTTTTTCATTATATTTGTATTTTCATGATTTTGTTATTAAGCAATTACATATGTTCTGTGAGGCTAGTGATATGTGGATTGTTAGAAAAAACTAAAATATTTGTCAATAAATTATATTTTAAGTAGAGGAAAATTTGGAAAAACAAGGATTTTATTTTATTATGCTTTTTAAAGTTAATCATTCACATAGCTAATAGAATACCAATACAAATAAGAGATACAAAGTGAAATGTTTATTGTCTTAGTCAATATATGAATACATTTCAAACCTTTTCATAACCCTGACAATTGGTGATATATAAATTATAAACTTTGAATCACCATTGGCTAAGAACAAAGGTAATAAATCAAGTTCCAGATATTAAAATTCATTAACAACAATCTCTAAAGATGTTTCTATATAAGTTGAATTACAGGTCAAATTTCTAAGTCTATTAATTATTATCACTGTAGAGTTTATTTTGTAATAATAGGCAGGAATAAGGAAGGGCAATTAAAATGAAAATAAAACACAGGCTTACAGCAAACAACATAGTAAAAACACATATAATGCAAGCAGGCTGTCAACTTGTTTTGCTTGTTCTTTCTCTTGCATTTAAGGGAAAACAGCTCATTGTAAATCATAAATAACAGCATAAAAGAGATAAGAAAAAGAAAATGCTTAGATATTTTAAAGAGAATTTCTTCTTTAATTAAGAGTTGGAAATTTAATGGATTTATATCTAATTATGATACATTACAGAATAAATAACAAAAATATTTAAAAGTGACTTACAATTATAAACACTATAATATTATTTCCCCATATATTTCTTTACATTATTAAAATATTTAATTCTCAAGAACTCACAAACCACTGTGCTAGACTCCAGTTTGTCTCTAAATTGTTTTTGTAGATCATTTTCTCATGCAAATTGAAGTATAGAATGAATATCATTAGATAATCAAAGCATATATATATATATATATATATGTATATATATACATACATATATATACTTACCTTTTTCCCTAATCAATTTCTTTTGAAATGTATTCTAGTAATTTGGAAGATAATCATTTTTAGTTTTAACCAGAAAAAAAATTGTCTGAAATCTATATTTAATTATCTGCTGACTACTGGGTTTTTTCAGCTGTTTTTTTAAAAAGTTTTTTAAGTGATTATACACTATATTTTCTATATTTAACAAGCACATCAATTTTTAATTTTTTTCTCAATTTCATGTCAACACACTCATTACTTTGACAATTACATTTGCCTATTAAGGACTAATTCAAATTCTGAAGGTAGCCCATCTAAGTAACCCCCTAATACCAGGCAGCTAAAGCTAACAAAGGAACTTCTACAAGTGAGGACAGAGTGAACTAGGGTCAGATCATTGCAAAGTAATGAGTACAGATTTTAAATTTAAAATAGCATGGCTATCAACATTCTCTTTGATTACATTCATATCTATGATTTATTTTAAAGTCACTCTCTTATAATTAATTCCAAAAAGATTATTTCTCAACAAAGTATCCTTCTCTTTGTTAAAAAATCAAGTGCATGACAATTATAATACACATTACTTGCAGTTTCGAAAGTCCAGTTCTATGAATTTCAGTGATAGCATGATTTTTACAAGGATATCGGTTGATTATTTTGTTTTATTTTATCAAGTAGACATCAAAATTTTAGTGATCAATTAAATAATCAAGCTTTTAGTGACCACAAACTTTGTAAAATCCACTATGGGAAGGACTAGGGTAGAAAGAGTAAGTCTATAGAAAAATAAGATCATGTACTTTTAAAGAGGCAATAGCAATAAATGCACACCTAAAACTAGAATCAGAATATGACACATTTTATGAAAAATACAATATAGCACTTAGGAAATAAAGAGTGAGGAGAAACATTATTTCTGACTATGATATTGACCATGGTTTTCTTTGCACTGGGCCTTGAATGATGAGTAAGAGTATTAAGGAGAGGTGGAAGTAGATTAGTTCAAGCAAATAAAATACACGGATTAAGAAATTTTAATGGCATACAGGGCCTTTCTAATAAATGCTGGCAGTACAGATTAGTGGGTGTAATGCATAGGTGATGATGAGAAAAGAGCAAAATATCTGAAAAACAAAGGATTGCATGAGACACTTCAAAGGTCTTGAAAATTATTCTAAAGAAGGAAGGGCTACAGTACAAGAAGTCATTCTGTAATATTTCCCCTCAACATGAAAATCATAATGTTCATAATAGATTAGTTAGAAAGCACACTAAATATTCAAAATGAAGGACTTAAATCTATAATCCCAGGGCTGAGGTGATGAGGGTTTTTGAGCAAGAATAAGAAATATGTCAATAAAGCGAAAATTTTAAAAATGTATCCTTGCACTCCAAAGAGTTTAAGTTTGGAGGCATTTACCAGATTGGTGATAAAGTAGCCTTGAACTTCATCAGTCACAAAGGGAATAACAAAGAAGAAATGAAAATGGGAGAGTTTGATTAAAACCCACATGTTGATTATAGATTAATTATATTTAATACTAACGTATTAAATTTAAATGAACTACCATCAAAGGGAATAATTATCAAAAGTATGCCAGATGCAGTCATAAACTGTTTGTATATCATATCATTAAACTGTCACAACATCCCTATGAGGAATACTGTTATTTTCTGATGTTTATAGAAAATGAATTTAGATTTAGATAGATTAAACAGCATGCCTCAGTCAACAGTAAATAATTGTCAGGTTTCAAATCCAAGTTGTGTAGCTTCAGGGTCTCTTCTAAAATGACAATATAGTGTCTGTCAAACGTAGATAAATGATTGTGAGATTACTAGAAGATGAATAAAAGCATCATAATTAATGATGATAAAGCTTGAAGTAGACTCTACTGAAGATCAAAGATAATCCTTCTGAAAATAAACAACATGAATCTTTATAATAATGAGACAAAAATTAAATTATTTTAATGAAATAATAATAGTTAAAACGAGTACTGCTATATAAAAAGGCATTATTTTAAGCTCTTTAATCCTCATGTAATCCTTGCAATAAATGCATGACATAAGTTTTCATATCATTCCTTTTACAGATGACAAAAAGCACAAAGACATAAAGCTAAGTGTTGTAAGCTTAACTTCACAGGAAGAAGGTGGCCAAGTCAAGATGGGGACTGGGTCATAGATTCATTAGATTCTGTTACTTTCTGGTGTTTGGGCAATGTCATCCTTAACAGCAATCTAGAAATTACTTTCTCTCCTTTAGATGTTGAGGGAACTAAGAATATAGTAAATTAGGAAAGTATAGTGACAGTAAGAATAAATTTACTTTTTAATGCACCTGCAGAAGGGAAACCAGATTATTTTGTCATCTCATAACAATTAGTGGGCTTGGTACATGAATGTGAGGATCAGGTTGATTATACACAGAATATATATTATATAGCTTTATGTATTTTATAACTACATGGAGATAATATGTAAAAACTTGAAAATTTATTTTTTAATATAGAACAAGAGAAATAAATGATGAAACAAATGGATATGTGGGAGTGAGGTTAGATTCATAACAAAATATTATAATAACAGTTCTACATTTATACCCAGAAATTCTATTTCATCTAATTTAAATGAAATATAATTATGTATATGCCCCAAATTATGTGTTATATAGAAAAATAAGAAGAAAACATTGAACTTAAGATTCAAAACTTTCCAACATTAAACATTCATATAGCATAAATATTATCACATTTAACTTTGGATATCCAATTATTTTAACCCAAACCATTTTTTGAAAATAATTTTTAAAATTAGTATTGAACTGGAAATTATGTTTATTATAGAATTTTTTTATTGCCCTGAGATAGATGCATTAGATGTTTCCATAATAACTCCATGGGGAATATTTCAAAAAATTTCCTTCCAACAGGCACTTGAGAATATATATGAACAGTCATTGTGTGAGATTTAGTCCTGAAAATCCCTTGTGAAACATAGTATTTTAAAACCATGTGTCACTTTATATGTTCTATTATTGGCTTTCTGAATCATAGAGAATCCTGTCTCCACTTTACTTCTGCCATTACTGTTCAGGTGTTCTTTAGACCTCGTCATATCTACACATTCTCTCACCATCAAGATTTCAAAATCTGCAGCTCCATTTTCTGGTGATAAACCTCTTACCATATCTAACATTTCTTAACCCTTATTGAACTTGATCATTAATCATCAGTTAACATGCTCTGATCCTGTGCTATTTTTGCAGTCCAGCATTGCTGTTCTGGCTTTACTTGTCCCTAAACAATGAGAAAAATAATAGTCAGATATTTGAGGGGCATCGTTTTTTGCTAATTTAGAACACCGTATCCTTATGACTTTCTACCATCTCTGCCTAGCAAATCCCGTTTTGAGTTCCTGTTCATTTTTCCTCTGTCTTTGTTAGTTAGGTACAGTGTTGCAAAACCACACTAATTAGAGCCAGTAAATGGGTGACTATGTAATTAATGTCTAAGTCAGAGACACTTTTCACTTTTAAAAGTGAAAGTTGATATTATAAAACTGGTATAAACCAGCTCTGCCTCAGAGAAACCAGGGTATGTCATCATCCCAACAAAAGTAGACTATTTTCTCATCAGAATCAGCTGTTAACAGGCCTTAAAATTGTCACATTTATTATTATTATTTCTTTTTATTTTTAGCCAGTTCCTTATTAAGCATTTACAGTGTCAGCTTTAAGTTTGAGGCTCAAAAAATTAATCTCTTCCCATCCCAAGTTTATTTCAACAAGAATCAGTTACTTTCCCCTTCTATGAAAAGATTGAGACTTCATCACATAAAATTTTCTCTATCAATAGTCATTTTCCTTGTCTGTCTTTAAAAATAAATCCTTCAATTTTTACTGAAAATTTTATTTATTGTTATACTACTGCATTGGCTTTTTTTTTTTTTTCCTGGAGCAGGGAGGGCAGGAGGTAGAGACTGGGGCCATCATAATCTCTTGGCTTTCCTCATACTACTGATTACAATCTCCCAGAATGTATAAAATACTTTCCAATCCACAGACCTAAGTCATTATCTGAGTTTCTTCGTTATTTACATATATCATTCCACACAGTATTTGCTCATCCATCATAATAGATACAAGTCTTAAGCAATTGTTATCCCCCAACCCACTTTCTATGAATATTATGGTTGATGGAAAAATATCTGACTTTTTTAATGATACCTGACAGAAAGTCCAAAGCTCAACTTATTTTTTACCACTGAGCCTACACATTCAGGATTCCAGTGTAAAAATCACTACATTTCTTTATTTAGTCATAATTCTGAGACCTTGGATTAATTGTAAATGCCCCATTTTCAGTATCTCCAGATAAAATTAGTGACCGGGTTTTATAGGTTGTTCTTCTACTGCACTCCTTACACTTATTACCAAATTGTGCATTATTACTGATACTCTGTCAGTCCCACAGCATATTTCTACCAGATTAAAGCTTAACTGTGATCATTTCAAGCCACTAAGCTATTCAAGAACTTTTCATGATTCCCTTCTTGGAGGCTGAAGTAAGTACATACTCTTTAGCTTTGCATTCAGGGTCTTCTTTTTTCTGGCCTCAAAACATACTCCTAATGGTTTTCTATCACAACATTTCATACATTATCCAGGCTGAATGGCATGATATCTCCTAAGTGCTACCAGAATGTTCATTTTGTCTGTCTCTCTAGGGACATCCCCTGTTGAAATTCCATATTATTCTTCAGGCCTTTATCGTAGCCAATCTCTTCTGTGAGATATGGTATACTCTTTTATCATATTTGAAATCTCCTTTCTTTAATCCCCATTAGCATCCAGTGTTTACTTTTTTAAATTTAATTTACTCTGTCTCATAAACATTATTTGTGTACTTGTTTCACTTTCCTCATAGAGTGTTGTTCTCTAAAGGAGAGGACACGTGCTTTGCTCATGGCTTGAGTACTGGAACACCATGCTTACTAACATTAGTCAATGATCAATTACTTATTGAAATGATTATACAAATGTAACTATTTAAATATTGTAGACATATGTGTATAACTGTAATATAAAAAACAATTTTTGACCTCTCTGCAAAAAAACGAAAGTTGTTTCCAAGGGTCAGGTAGCAAGTATCATTATACCTAATAAATAGTTAAACTGGCTGATGAAGAAAGTTCAGGATTTACTCATAGATAAATCCTAGTCTCTGATAGCTCTGGGAGAAGGGACCAGGTCCTTTATACTCTACTTGCCCTGTTCATTTTAAACAGAGCCCTCTATATGCATGCAAACAGCTGCAGTCATCGTGAAGCAGGTTCAGTCTCTCATTTTCCTTAAATCATCACTGATTTGAGCTTACTGTTTTCTCAATTTAGGCCTAAAAAAAATTATGGCCATTTATTCATTCTCTAATTAACCTAAAAGTGAACTATATTTCATTGCTTGTAGGATGGTATGGGAAATCTGAGAGTCACCAAGAAGGGAATTCGACTTGAAGGTATATCTGAGTTTCTACTTCCATTGTATGTGAAAGAAATTCATTCCCGAAAGGTATGTGATACTGGCTTTGGCTTACTGTAAAAGATAATTTAGAGGTGATGTTTTAGCTTGAAGTAGGAGGATAGAACCCCCTTATCTCTTCAGTATGTTTTTAAGTTTTCTTAAGCTAAAGACTTAATTGAAAAAAAATCAAAACAATGAAACAATTGAAAAACCAGTGAAGGTTAGTTTCAAACTAACAAATTAGAGAACCATTTTGAATTAAATTTCAGTATTGTTTCTGTAAGTCTATAAAGCTTGCCCCTTTATTTTCAATGGAAGTTAAAAATACACAGTTATAGTAATCCCAAAAGGGGCATTTGATGTATCTTGAATAAGAGTTTTAGGAAGCATTGAGTTGAATAAATGATTTTAGTTTAATATATTATAAGTCCTTTTAGTTTTAATGGACATGCATTTTCTAAGAGATGACAAAGATCTTAGTAGAGAAATTAAATTTATTTCTTGATGCACATTATTTGAAACAAGTAAGAATATTTATCCTTTCAAATGTGTGTGTGTGCCATGTGTGTTTTATGACTTGGTAGCATGTTATAATTCAAAAGATTGTAATTTAGACATTATTTATTTTGGCTTAAGTGTGTTACCTCTTAGAAGGTAATAAGTATTCTTGGGTACACCAAAATCTAACTAGAATATTTCAAATCTATTAGGCACTCCCCTGGGATATGTGTGTAGGTGTGGAAATAAATTTATTAAGACAGAAAAAATGGAAAGCTTGTTATATAAAATATGGAAAGATTATGAACCTTATTTCATAAATATGAATGTCAATTTTAGACTAGAATAATTTTTCAATATTCCTAATATAATAGCAAATGGGTTGCATAGTAAGGCATGATTATATAAAATGCTTCAATGCTATTCTCCCTTAAATATCAAAATGAAAACAGAACAGAGGATTCTTTTACATATAACTTTTAATTATGATAATTATATTAACTTTAAATTTTATTTTGTTATATGTGAATTGCAGAACTTCGCTAATATTCCGGGTGCCAAAAAAATTTATACAAAGCGGACACTTTGGTCCATGCTGCTCAAGCAGTAGTTCGCCATAATCAGAAGCGTCTGGACGCTGATGGGAACCACTTTGAGCACCTCTTGTCATTGCAGAAGTCAAACGTGACTTGTATTCATCTTTTGTTACTGATATATATATTGAGTATTACAATTTTAAAAGCTTTTTCCTTTCTTAAAATGTGTATATATTTTTTTGGCACCCTCTGTATATATTGACTGCTTCTCTGGGTACTAGAAATTGAATACTGAGATTACATTCTGGATTTTGGTCAGACAAATAACACATAGACACATGTATTAACACTTACATGTATAACCTTACATGACTAAACTATAAAAATAATTAACCTTAAAATTTGAAAAAATCGATGGGCATTTTTGTTTTATTTTTATGAAAAACTGAAAAATAACATGCTTACACGTTAGTGTCTTCCCTCTGATTGGACATCACCACCACTCACAGTTATTTCTTGTTGTGTTCGGCACTATGAAACAATTTAATATTTGAAGAAATGAAAAGAGACACAGAAATCAAGACACTGCTTAAACATAAGAAGAAGGTAAGAGCATCATAGGCAGGAAGTTCTTTGAAAATGCGTCCATTTTAGACCAATTTGTAGTGGCTGCCTGGAAATATAATTCAGAGGACTGTGAAGCCCTATGCCAACAGGCAGGTTATAAAGTGTACCTTCCCAGCGAGAACATTTTTGAGAGTGTAACAGGTGTTAACTAAGATTCTCCTGAGAAACTGGGATAAATGTTCACTCCATCTATGGACCTATTGAGAAAGAGTCCACTGACTTTATAACATTAAAGTGTGAGGTGGTGGCAGTTGGGCTCCCTAATCTTTATCCCTGGGAAAGTTTGCAACCTCAAGCTCACCAGTATTTCTAAAGCCCACTGATTGAAGTTTCTATTTTCTTTTCATATCGCCTACCTCTCGGGTCTCCTCTCATTATCGTTCGCCTCTAGGTAAACGCTCAAGACACAGTGCAGGCTGGAGGGAGGGTGTTCCTTCCGCAGTCAGACAGGGAGTGTGGCTTGAGAACAGAAAAGGAAGGAGACCCATTTGCTTGCTGGAATTTTCTCTATACATATACTATAAACATAAAATTTTAAAATACAGAGAAAAATATAGAGTGTATAAGCGGTTTCCGCATTAGGATTTCTTGTCCGTGAACTCATGCTGTTGTTTATTCCCTGCCAGAAAGCCTATTCACTGTTTCAATCAGCCACAGTTTTCCTGAGCCTTAGTTTTCTCACTACTAAAGTGAGTTTTGTAGAAAATCCTTAAAATACTTATTTCTTCGGTTAAGAAAAAAATACAAAGAAATTCAATAATACTAGTAGAAATTAGATTTAAATTTTAAAATATTCCATTGTACATGTCAATCTTTCCACCCATTTCCATGTGTTCAAATATTTGCATGATAAAATGTCAAAGTTCCTGTAGGCTTAAGACAAGGAAATCAATTAAATTCAAAAGGTACTTATTAAGATTCTATTAAGCTGATAAAAATAATACAGCATACAACAATTTTGATTTGTACAAATTTTTTCCCCAGTTTTGATTTGTGTGTTTGTGTTTGCATGGGTGTGTGTGTTTTCTTGTACTAATACTGAAAGGCTGTCTTCTTTATGTTTAATGAGTATTCTACTCTAAAATAAAGATTTTTTTAATTTTTTATTTAAAGGTACTTCTGGTTATGTAGGTATTTAGTTCTATACATGGAAAGGTAATAGAGAGGTGTCTATTTGTCAGAAAATGAAGTTGCCATCACATACACACTTCTAGTCTCCTAACCTGATAAACTGCAGGCTGTTTCTACAGGCTAACCCCCCCCCACCCCCACCACCAAACTTCTGTAGATATTTGAAGTTCTGTTATTATCTATTATAGTTACTCTCTTCTTCATGCTTTAAAAAAAATCAACAATTTCTACCTGGTCCATCATATCAGTAAGCAGAAAAACATATTACATTCTCTGTTTGAAATATCTTAGAATTCAGTGCATCTCTCAAAATTAACAATGTTGTTTTCAGGGAGTAAGCACTCAGTGAACATTTGTGAAATTAAATATATAGTTTTCTTCAGGGGCTACCTTAAGTAAATGATAACAATGATATTCTGAATCAATCTTCGATGCACATGGTCAAACATTAGGTTAAAATTTTTGAAATAGCAGGAAAGTAGGACATAAAATTACCCATTTTTTTGTTTGTTTTTAAATGTAATTAGAGTACATTTCCAAAGGTTCATGAGTCTAGAATACTAAGGTGGTTAAATTAGGTGCATTTCCCTGATTCTTACCAGAAATTTTGCATCACACAGGTCTCTAGAACTAAAGTATCATCTAACTTCAAATGATACTAAGCTAAACAGCTTCCTTGTTTATTTTCTTCTGTCCGACGATCCTTAGTTAAAGTGGTACCTTATCACTGTCCCCCCTACCCCCACCCCACCCCAGATCCCAGCATCCTGCATGACAGATGGATAATTGTGCCAGGGAACTACTACCGGATCATTTCAGTTACAATAACTCCACAGCAAAGCCAAGCCATTTGTGTTCTTTATGATTCCTGTGTTAGCAGGCTGTGTTCTCCCCTTCATGCCCTCATTTCACCTGGCATCAGAGCTGCAATGCTAAATCAGTTCTTGGTTACAACTAGTTTTTGTTTGTTTTGTTTTGTTTTGTTTTACCTTGTGGGTTCGGTGCTTCTTTATAGAATTCAGACACAATGCCATGGGGCCAGAATGCCTCAGCAAACCTCTTTCCTGGTTATGCAATACACTAATCTCATGACCCTGTCTCTTTGGGGCACCTTTCTCCCACACAACTCTCTATGCCGGTTTCTTTTTCCCATACAAACCAGTTCATACAAAGCAGTATCTGCAGGCTTCTATAATCATTTTATCATCATCATTATTATCATATTGCCTTTAAAAGTTTCATACATATGAAATGTATTATGTTACCGTAATGTCTTTATTCAAGTTAAAAATATAACTATAAATCATCCCAATCTTTACACTCAGAGAAAACAAAAAACAAAAAACTGCTAACGTGGTGAACATCATAGTTATATAATTATACATGTGCACAAACAAAAAGATAAATATGTAGATATATATATATATGCATGCTATTTATAATTAATATATTATACATAATTTAATGGAAGAAACATTCTCAGAACTAAATTAAAAAGAATTGCTGAACTTAAATATTTCTTCACCACAAAAAAATGTTTAAAGCATGTGTTTATGGTTAAGAATAAAAGCTTATGAATACCATTAAGGAGCTGGCTGCATTAGCACTATGTTTTAATTTCAGACAGTGTTCATTAACTCCCTGCAGTGCAATTTGAGGTGATTAGCTCCTCTCCAATTTGTCCTCACCCCTCTTCATTTTCAATTTTTTGAACAATTATATTATTTTAACTTTCTCCAAGTTCACAGTATTTGCATTCTGTTCTGCAACGTTAATTGCCTTGGCACTTTGGTCTTAATTCTATATAGAGAGGCTGCAGCACTGCCACCAGCCCTCCTTTTATTATGGCTGCTCTAGGATTGAGTTCATTATTCAAAACATTCCTTCCGTACTTGTATTTCACTGTTAATTAGTTTTGTTTGTTTGTTTGTTAACCCCTGAAACATTTCATTCTAAAGGTGTCTGACTGTTTTCTTTATTCTTTGTTGGGAATATTATTAATGGTTCATCATTTATTTTCCTGTTAACTCAGGGCTCTATTAAATTCTAGCACTGAATATCACCATAAAAAGTCCGAGGGTCGCCTGGTATTATTCTCTTGCCGATGACATGAATGTCCTGTCTGGATTTTGATACATTTTTGCCATTTCACTTCTTTTATGTCAGGGGAATTTTCTCTATTATATCACTCAGTACCTTTCAGTTTCATTTGTGGAGTCTTTACCTCAGAGAAAACAGTAATTCTTATGTTGGATCGTCTTTGTAGTCCATGGCTATTATAATTTCTCTAATTATTTTAAACCATATTTTTCCTCTGAATACAAGTAACTGTCGTTATCTAGTCTTTCTTTTGTGACATGAGTTTATTGTTCTCCACATGAATTTTGCCTTTACTCTCTCTAATTCATATATTTTATGTATAAGGATGTTGTTTTGATTCTCAGAATTTTCCTTAGGTCCACAGTCTCCTTTTAAATCTTGTATTTTACTGCCTTTGAGCTATGGTTTTATTTAATTTAAATTAATTCTAAAATTTAATGCATTTGCCTTATCTAGTTTGAATGATCACTGATGAGTCACAATTTGAGGTAAAAGAGTAAAGGTCTAGCTATTTTGTTTTACTAGAGAGATTGTTGATGGGAAGGGGGAGATAGACTGTGACTGTTTTCTCTCATTTGAGGTGCTACTAAATGGCTGTGCCAACCATACATGGACTATTTTAATTCCATGGGTCTAGTGGCCCGTTCTGCTTCTGTAGAGTTCTTCCAGTGGTATATATAGTCCTTCCTTCTTGGTAGATTTTTCCAGTACCACCTACTTTATCACTTTCTTCTCGTGTCTTCACATTAATTTACTTGGCATAGTCTTCTCAGAAATGTATTATTAACACTATTTTTCCCCCCTGGGGCTATGAGTGAAAGTAGCATAGGGATACATGCTATGTGCTGCTATAAGTAATCTTTCTTTTCTTGGTTCCACATTTTCAAGTTTATAGCACAAACTTTTATCACAAAATTGTTGGCTTTTCCATGAAAAAGTTGATTAAAAAATAATTGTGGTTTAATTTGATACGTAGTGAGGGAGAGAAGTTTTTGAAAATGTTTCTATTTCGATGTATATTATAGTATTAAGTAGGATCATTCCCTCCCTCCCCTCCTTCCTTCTTTCCTTCCTTCCTTCCTTCCTTCCTTCCTTCCTTCCTTCCTTCCTTCCTTCCTTCCTTCCTNCTTCCTTCCTTCCTTCCTTCCTTCCTTCCTTCCTTCCTTCCTTCCTTCCTTCCTTCCTTCCTTCCTTCCCTGCCTTCTTCATTCATTTCTTTCTCTCCTTCATGGCCAATAGCCCCCAATATGATAGTTTGAATAACCCATTTTTTCCATTACTAATTAAAAGTATGATGTTTCTCATATACTACATTCTTAAATGTACATAGATTTATTTCTGTTGTCTCTATTCTATTCTATTGACTTAGTTGGACAAAAACAAAATTTCAATTTTAAAGTAAGTTCTTTGTATTGGTCTTTTTCAAAATTTTTGCCAATTGTGGATTTTCTTTTCCAAGTGATCTTAATAATCAGCTGTCAAATTTAAGAAAAATTCCTGTTGGGAGTTAATTATGGTTACATTTAATTTATGAAGAATTGACATCTTTATAGTTTTGAGTTTTCCTATCTAGGCACATGGCTTACATGGCTTTTCTCTTTATATATAATATATATTATATATAGTGGTGTTGTTCAGGAACATGTGTTAACATTCTTAGACATATAAGCATCACAAATTTTTAATCAATCATTTTATAATTCTTACTGCTATACTGCTATGGGAATGGGTTTTCCATTTATTATTTTCTCATTGGTCTTTGTGCTTGTGTTGAAAAGCTGTTGTTTTGGTGTTGCAAATGTAATCTGGCCATTTTTTTTGAAATTTTATTATTTCTGTTGTATCTCAAATCATTTTTGTGGCTATTCAGACAGATAATGAATTTTAATAATAATAGCTAACATGCAGCATACCCTAGAGCTCTGACGTCCAATTCCTGGTTTCAAATACAGACTCTGTCACTTAGCAGTTTTAACTGGTTACCTCATTTAACTTCTCTTGCCTTATTTTCATCTTCTGCAAAATAAAGTTCATAGTAACCCTCAATATTTTTAAGGACTACAGTGTTATGGTTAGTATTAAATGAGGTTAAAGAGAAAAAAATCCTACCACAATGCTTAACCCAATATTATAGCTTATTGTTTTTAATGAAAGTCAAACATTATACTAAATGTTTTGCATATTTTTAGTTCATTTTATCCTCACTATGTGATGAGTATTATTATGATAGACAGTAGACTTTAAGGATTTGCTGACACATTTTAAATGGGATTTGAAAATAACAGAGAATCTAATATGATATCAAGGATTTTTGGTCTGAGTAGTTGCTTTTAACCAATGTGGAGGAGAGTGGGTAGTGCTGGAAGATTATGAGAACAGCTTTGGAGCTGTTAATTCTATTAGTAGAGCACCAATGTCAAGTTAGGCAGGTGTATATGTGAGTCTGGATTTCATGTTGGTATAAGCTAAAGACATAAATTAGAAACATATCTATCTAGCTACAGCTAGTTAGCTTTATCTAATTTAAATACATGAGATTAGACAAAATATCAGGTAAGTGAATGCAGACAGTAAAGATAAGATGTCTACTAAATGAATCCTTGGGCACTCCAATATTGAAGATTTTAGACAGAAATATAAATACCACAGACTAAAAAGAAAATGTGAGTGAAATAGGATGAAACCAAAAGAGTTTGGTTATCCTAGGAGCATAGAGAAGAAAGTGTTTTTAGGTTGATAGAGTGAAAAACTGCTGTTAATATGTGAACCAACATGAAGAATAGAAATCACCATCTTATTTTTAGCTTGATCATAGTTTAGTCAGAATTTTTTTTTCACATTGTTATATATCACATTTTTAGATACAATTTTTGTCTTGTCATTTCTCTTATTTAATATATTGAGGAAATTTCATCAAAAGATACCCAAATGTCAAAGTATTCTTTTATTATTTGGGCAAACTTTTCTTGTTGTTAAGGTAGCAATCTTTTAATAAACTGATTAATTAAGCTCATAAACAGTTTTTTATTTTGTATACTTGCATATATTCACTTGTACCGTCTTTCTACATATATTTTCTTTGCTTTGTTCTTTTGCCCTAACATTTTACCAGCCAAGCAGAATTCATTTAGAAGCTCTATTTTTTTTTTCTATGTGCTATGTCAATTTCAACAGCATAGGATTACTTGTTCTTTAAGGTATGGCTGAATTCCACCATGAAATTGTCTAGTTATTGTGACCCTTCTGAGACAAAATTTTTGACTAATTTTCTAATTTTTCTACAAAGACCAGTCTCTATTATTTGACCTCAACATGCCTCACATTAATTTATTTTTTTAATAATTTATACATTTTATCCAGACTTCTATCTTTTAATCCCTAATGTTGCTTTTTTGTATGTTGTTTTCTTTTTATTTAAATATCCCAAATAGTGGGCTATCATCTTACTACTTTTTTCCTTAGAACCAGTTTTGGTTCTAACTGATTAAATTTTTATCAATTTTTATTTTATGCTTTAACATTCCTTTCTCTACTTTTTAAAAATATACATTGTTGTTTTCCTGGTTTATTGAATTGAATGCTTGGTTATTTTGCATTCAGTATTTTCTGTTTGTAGCTATCCATTTAAGGCTATGAAATTTATATCAACTGTCTATGCCATACCTCATGTGTCTGTTAACATCTCCTGAAAGTTTTTCATTTATAAGTAGTACCTAATTTTCATTTTGATTTTCTTTTTACTCAAAAGTTACTCCAAAAACGAGTTTAATATTTACATTTTGTATTGATTTTGTTTTGACTGCCTTTGTACCCTCCTCAACCTTGTATCAGTACATGCACACTCTTCATTAACCTCATAGCACCCTTCAAAGTTGTCAATTATATTAATTGATCATTTGATCATAGTAAGTGAACTATCAAATAACCCTAAATTCCACAAGCCCAGGGACCATGCCTGGTTTAGTCATGAAAATATTACTTAGCGGCTAACCTGCAGCAAGCAATCAAAAACTCATATTGTTTTTCATGATTTCTATGTAATGTTATTTATGAAGCTTTAATTTTAAGGTATTTAATTTGATTGTCACAACAACCCTGTGAGGTGGCAGTGTAGGTGATTGTATTCTATTTTCGAAGATTAGTTACTTTGATTTTGTGTCCAAAATCTTAGGACTCAAAGGTGAACCAGAACTCATATCTCAAGTCACTGCTTCTTCCTTTATCTAACTTCTATTTGTAGAAGTCTGTTCCAAAATTGTCTCTCTATAAATTACAAACTATTCTAGTTAATTCATAGTATATATTTACATTCTTTCCGAAAGCATTAGAAATAATATGATTTTAAATTTTGCAGTTCTGATGAACTTAGATGTCTTCTGTTATATCTACAAATAATTCATGTAAACCTCTTTATAGAGGTTGTGTACATGCTGGTTAAGAGACATTAAAGTACTTTTTGTACAACAAGGTGGTTTTTAATATTTGTCAACTAAGACATCTTTGATTGGATCCATTAGAAGCTGAGGAAAATGTGTAAACACAAACATAAGTAAATATTTATATATAATTCTTCAGTGGTTCACACATGCTACTGAACAAACCCATGTCCACTGATGAAAATGTGAAATGATCCCTGTAACTACTGATTACAGTGTAACAATCCTGAACATTAAACTTTGTACTTTACAAAACATTTTTATACATATGACCTTACCTAATCCATACTGCTTGCTATACATGAGAATTGTCTTTATTTGCATATGGTAATTCAGCTGCCTCAAATCATTAGACCTAAAAGCCTTAATACTATGACTAGAATCTCAGCCTTCTTATTGCTTTTTTACAATTCATGAGACTCTCCAAATTAATGTTTTTTTTACATATTCTCCCGGAAATCGATATTTGTATTTATGTGTGTAGAGTGTTGGGATGGACCCAGAAAAGAAGGTATGAGGATAGTTTGAGCACAGCAGACCTTCAGTAGGAATGAGAGGAAATAATACCATAGTAGGAAATCCTCATTAATCTGTGAGATAGTTTGAAGTTGCTAAATATATAAGTATAGGTGAAATATGTTGTAGAGGTGCAATATACTTTGGATTTAAAAACAAACATAAAACTATAGGGAGGCACTAAAAAGAGTTCTACTTATTGTGTATTTTTTTTCTAGAGATTATGCTATTATCCTCTCGCTGGTATTTCTCAGACACTGCTGAAACCTTACACAGAAGTGAAGATGTCATCATCACCTCAAATTTAGTTGCCTTTGTAAACAAGCCTGTAAACAAATTATCTCACTTTCTCCTCCAAAACATACACACACACACACACACACACACACACACACACACACACACACACACTCATTCCTTTCCCAGAAAATACAAACGTGAGATAATGAGACAGCAAGTCTAGAATAAAAGGGAAGCACCACTTAGCTCAGATTTTTTTTTTTGACAGTCTTTGCAGAGAAACTAGAACAGGGACATATTGAACATGGAGTGAAATGAAGATTCTAGTATATATTACACATCTATTAATGCCTTACAATAATCTGATATAACTATATAATTCAGGGTTAAGAATTATCTGCCCTAAGGAGCACAAACAGTAGTATTGGAATACCTGTTCATTCATCTTGAATAGCTCCTGCTACCAATTATTAAGTATTTTCCATATGTTATATAAAGGGCCTGATATGCATGCTTATCTAATTCTCATAGCAACCCATATGATTAGGCATTATTACATTTGTTTTACACATGAGAAAAAGCATGTTGCTCAAAGAAGTTATATTATTTATTTGAATATCACAGTACACAAGTTATGTGACAAGAATCAAATCCAAGTCTTTCAGACTCTTATAGCCACACCCTGAACCCCTGTAAAACCTCCACACCAGTGAATGGAATAAGCAGTCTTGTTGAGAAGAGATGAAGGGGAATTATTTCTTCAGAGTTCAATTATTATTCACATTCTGTGAAACATTCTGTGCTTTCTATAAAAGATTTTTTTTTCTGAATTCCATGCTATGGAGTTTGTTTTTAAATAGGTACTCGAGTCTTCTAAGAATCTTTTTTGAATAAGAAAAAAAATGGACCCTCATTATATTTAATGCCACTCTCTAGTAAATGGAATTTTAATGATGCTTCAGTGTCATTTTTTATAATGGAGCTAATAGACATTGTCCTCCAAAAAGTGGATTTCTTCACTACCCCACACTTACATACCCACATAAAGTAGATACCCACACATCCACTATTGCTATATAGATTCAACTTAGTCAAAAGCTCTGGTAGCAGACTATAGACAAAATATTTGCAACACATATATTAGTTTCGTGTTTTTCAAACTCCTTTGAACATTAACCCCAGTAAGAAGTATTTTACATTGTAACATGTAATACACTGATTTTTTTTCAAATTTAATATATTATAGAAAGGTGATCCTATTTTAATTCATATATAGGTATAGATGGGTAGAGATAGAGATAGAGATAGAGGTAGAGATAGAGATAGAGATATAGGTAGCGGGGGTGCCTAAAAAATGACTCTTTGGTCAACGCTGCTCAAGCAGTAGTTCGCCGTAATCAGAAGTGTCTGGACACTGATGGTAACCACTCTGAGCACCTCTTGTAATTGCAGAAGTCAAACGTGACTTGTATTCATCTTTTGTTATCGGTATGTATTTATTACAATTTTAATACAGTTTTCCTTTCTTAAAATGTGTGTATATTTTTTGGCACCCTTTGTGTGTGTGTGTGTGTGTGTGTATGTGTGTATGTATACATATATACATATCTATATATGTATATATCTATAAATGTATAGATGTATATTTATATCTATGTATACATACATAGATATATATGTTTATATTTGTTGAAACCCACTAAATTGATTTAATGACCCTGTAATATGTTTGATTTGTAAAACATTGACCTACCCTTTAGCTACTCAAATAGCATGTTCAGTAGATACTGGCAACATATCTTTTCTCAGTTATCACAAAAATAATGGCTTTTGCAATGGGGGATAAGAAACACTTTATTTGAATTTTGAAGAACAAATTACAAAAGATGAATATTCCTTGAAAGCAGCAATCCTGTGTTTTGACCACTTCCTACAACTGTACCTGATAGGTTAAATGCCCAATGAAAATTTTTAAACTTTTCATTACAATATAAGGGCATACAGAAGAATATGCACATTTCAGTGAATGTTTACTGAAGGAATGGATAGTTTGTGTATTCAAAAATTATAAATTAAAACCTTACAAAGTGATGTTTCTGTGTTATATTAGTTAGACAAATGGAATAGGTGATGATATTACTCTTAATCTTTTGTATTTGTTTCACAACTTTTTACCAGTATTAGATCCTAGAATCACCTTATATCATATAAGAAAAAATAGTCATATTAATTTCACACTCATACAAAGACAAAGTAGTTCTCACCTGCATTCTCTAAAAAGAAGAGAACAGCTCTAACTATGAATTTTCAGAGCGTTATGGATTTATTAGGACCTTGCCTGTATAAATGGCTCATCACCTATATCCCGTGTCAGGCATAGGTAACAAAAGTAACACACTGGTGTACCATAGTGGTACTTGGACACAAAATGATCTGCCTTATGTTTCTTATGACTATTATGTGGCTTTATGAAATCGATTTTATTAGTGTATACATTAATTTCAAATTAATTCATTCATTCAAGTTTTTTGTCCTTAGAAGTTGAGCCTGGGACCTGAACATGGGAACAATCTTAGTGACAGTATTTTGACTTTCAATTGGGTCTTCCACACTAATAAGTATCTGTGGACCACGCTGGTATGCCTCCATATGAAGGAATTTCAGGTGGGCTTTGAAGACTGGGATTTGAATTTCAAATTAGATCATTTTTGTGAACAAGAAACAGTTTATGAAAAACATCATGTGTTTTGAGAATGGTGACTGGGACAGTTTGGTCTGATTTGACAAATCCTATAAGGCAACAGTATCAAACCCAGGCAAGCATACTTCTAAGGGTGGTCCAAGATTTTTCAGGGGTTACTGAGGCATGGATATCTGTTTCTAGACTCTCAAGTTTGAAATGCACTCTTTCCTAAGTTTGATCTGCCTGAGAATGACCCTGTAGCTGCTACTTGTCTTTTTCCAACCTCTCTACCTCTGTTACCCTTTCCTTATTTTGCAAAAGTGATGGGTAACTATCATCAGTGTTTTTTGTGTTTTACATTTAAAAATACTGCGCAGGACATAAGAAGTTTAGAGTGGGGGAGGGGGAGCTGGGTAGATAAAAAAGAAGTTTGAGGATACATTGCACCCGAAGTAAAGGAAAAAGATAGATAGATAGATAGATAGATAGATAGATAGATAGATACATACATACATACATACATACATACATACATACATAAACAGAATTTATCATCAAAGCATTGAAACTCTACAGCACCTATAATATCTTAAATTTCTTAGTCTACTGTATTTCAAATTAATAAAATTAATTTCTTTAGCAATCATAAACAGACATTTCATGAACTGAAAAAGCTATTCATTCTTTCCCATTATTGTGTGTTTTTAACTGCATTTTAATGTGCTAGAAAATCATTCTTTTTAATATTCCTAAGGCATAGAGTGTTAGAAATTTTATTAAAATGCACTATACTGAGCCTCAGATAATGAAATAATTTTTAAAATAGTAATATTCAGTATGTTATAACCTAAATCAATTAGTCTTAACTACTACAAATTACAACATTGCGTTTGCTATATTAGTGGTTTATAAATGATTTCTTTTTAACGTGAGATATTCCTTCAAATAAAATCATACAAAAAAACAAAAACAATGTAAAGCAAATGGGCTCAGAGATCTGCCCCATCCATGATAGGAATCTGTTGGGCTTTTGGTATTGTTTTATTATAGCAGAAAATCTTTGGTTTGAACAATATTTCTAGTGCCGCCCTACACATTTATCATTGTACATTCAGTAGAGCTATCAAAATTAAATCAATCCCAAATACTATAACTACTCTTTTATTAATATTGTATTATAATAAGTTTGCCATTACTATAAAGGCACATAATTTATTGTAATCGTGATTTTGACTTTTCACATACTTCCAGCACACTTCTCTATTTTGCCTTTGCATGCATAAAATAACTGAAAGACTTACAGTTGTCAAATTTAAAAATAAAATAGCAAGTTATTTTACCAGCAAAAATTTGTTTATTTGTAAATTGCACAGGAATTGCAATCGGAGACACCCAAGCAATGGCAAATCTGTAAAACAAAGGAGAGGAAAGTTCCTTTGTAAAGAAAATGGGGATGTTGAGAGTTCAGGGTGGTTTCTTATTGGCTGAGTTGTTGCTGGGCAAAGAGAAAAATCTTTTTTTTCTCTTGCTGGATTGGTAAAGTAAGCTTCTTCCTGTCAGAGAGGACAGGGTAGCCTCTTCCTGCTGGAGTCGGCAAATGGCAGTGGGAGGTAGTGCATGACAGCTCTGCTTTCACAGATTCTTGACTCCAATTTTAATGAGGTTTCTTTTATTCATTTCCACAGGCTATAATTTCTTCTTATTAACTTTATATCTATCTCCATAGCAATTGGAATCCCTTTTGAAGTAATAACCAGCCTCCTACAAATCAGAACTTACTTTAAATAAGCACTCCTGTGACAAAGTAATCTTCATCACACATTTACTAAGACATATCAAGATCCTAACGTTTCCAGGGATTCAGAGAAGAAAGAAAAAAAATTGCATATGACATAATTTTTGTTTTATTAATTTTATTGGTGCTAATTGTAACATTTTTATTGCCATGAATCCATATGTTGCTTTGGATCAGTTGCTTTTTAAAACTTAAGAAATTTATATTCTACAGCTTTACTGAACTTGTTGATTAGTTCCAATAGTTCGCTAGTGAGTCTTTAGGATTTTGTTACACACAGTTTCAAACCTTGTTCTAAATCCTATGGATGATCCAATTATATCCATAAGATTTCTCTGGATTTTCAGGGAACTTAGGTCCTCTGGTCACAAGTTTCTGTCAGTGTTGATTTTTTTTCCTTTATGAAAGGGAAAATAGGAAAGTTATTTCTTCTGTCATGACATCTAGCCACATATGGATCTCTATCGTTTCCTGGATTACTCCATTTTAACCTTCTAAAATGCACCCATATATTCACCCATGATTTTTTTATTTTGTAAAGACCGTACTAAAGTTTTAAGGAGAATGGAGTGTTACCATGTTACTAAGTCATTTCTACTCTTCTGCTGATTTCCTTTTTATCATTTCCTCCCTTTCAAGAACAACCAAAAAAATCATTTCATCATTGATATATGTCTATGTTATACGTTAAAAGTACAGAATTTATGTTTGTGAATTTTTCTTTGAAAAGAAAATATAATGGAAGAACGCTTACCAATTTGTTAACAGAATTAACATCAATAATGGTATTAAACATGTGGACAGAAGACAATTTTAATTTAGAAATTTTAGTGTTTTTATTACAACAAGCAGGACAAAATTTTTCACTTAGCTCAGGTCCCTAGTTTTAACACTGTCCTACAGGGCAAAAGACAATCTTGTAATTTCCTCTTTTTTTCTCCTTAGTCACAGACTCGAAGAGGAAGGAGTCATTTTGCTAAAAAAAAAAGGTTAGATTGACCTACCTATGTAATTCTGAAAACAGAGAAAAAGAGTGGAGAGAGGGACTAAATGTAAGAAACATTGAAGGTATTTGTCAGCGTCTATGAAAGTGGGAAGTGAATAGGGTAGAAAAAAGAATTATATATTCAGGTTCTTTTCATTGATTTTAAGATCTGCAAATAAAAATTTTGAACTGTTAAAATTTACATTTTTGCTGAATTGTTTCTTTGACCCTGACACCACTCTGAAGCTTAATTACATGGTTCTAGCCTTTAACCAGGTTACAAAAGTATCAATTTAGAAACCTGAATGACTGGGAAGTAAGAAGGAGCCGGTAAGACAAATAGCTACTTAAATGCCGTCTCCTTTGTGTGACCTATATCCACTGCTTCATGCCTATGTATGCCCCAGTTATGTTTAGTTAAGTAAAAGTTATTTTAGCCATATTCTTTTTTTCTGATAAAATAGTATAGTTAATTTGATTTTATCTGTTTATCTGTTTTTTTCATATCTCGAAATGTAAATTAGTGAAAATATTTCCCTTCAGTAAATTTTAGGTGTAATTAGTAATTGTTTGCCATTTCATTTCCGGCTAGGAACTATTTATGAAGTGAATTATTACATTGAACTATTTTAAAGCAGCATCTTCTTCCTGTCTTTTATCCTCTGATACTTGTGAATGATAATAAAGCAACCTTTTAATACCTGTTCATTTTTTTCCTTTTTTGTTCCTCCTCTATTCTTTTTGAAAGTTTTATTTAGATCTGATACTTAGAATTATCATAATTTAAAAATTTTATTCTGAAATAGGAAAAGAGAAATTTAACATAAATTATGCAAATATCTGCACTTATTAAAAAATCATTGCCTATATAACACCATGTCATTCTTGCCCTCTTCATCTCTCTATGATTTGAAATTAGCATCTCGTGTTGTGTTTCATTCAATTTACTGCACTTGTGCTATGTTGACATCTCATTTTGTTCATCAAAAACAGAATCAGAAAGATAGACTCAAAATATTCCTGGTCAAGCCATATAACAGAGTTTATCAACAAAGGACCTTGGGAGATCATCCAATATAGAAAAAGATTTTTGCAGAAATATTAATTCTGATATTTTCATAGTGTTTTACATTTTATTTGGAAAAATAACTAGCCAGTCAAGCACCTAACCTTGTATGTCATTTCAAAATTAATGGCATGAATGGACAGCTACATAGTGTCTATGGGGAAGTATATAAACTATTATTTTGATTACAAATATTGTTATACTATAATGTTATGACATTTAACTTATTGTTTTGCTTTAGTCATATTGTTTTTTGTCGATATTTTTTGTTGTTATGAGATTATGAAAATTAGTTTGTCTGAAAGCAATATATGAAGACTGATTTAACTAACTTTTTCTGGGGAAAAATTAAAAAGAGCACTTTTGCCCAAAACTTAAAACCTTAAGCATTAATTACCCCTCTCTATTTTGCGCATTAGCCAGGCAGTGTATACTAACTGGCCTGGGACTGGATAATCTAGAATGTCCACACAGGAATGTCTCCGTTGGGTATAATGGCTGAGATAACACTCCAAGTGATCTCATAAACTAGGTGGCTTGTCCCAGCTTGATCACATGGTGACAAAATGGTCCCTAACAGCGAGAGGACAAGCCCCAAAGTACAAAAGCTGCTCAAGTCTCTACTTGTGTCAAATGTGTTAATGTCCAATTAGCCAATACAAATCACAAGGCTGATCCCAGATTTAAGGGATGGAAAAATTTATTCTACCTCCTGATAGGAGAATAAAGTCATTTTGCAGATGGGCTTACAGTGATGGGAAGAATCTATGGCCACTTGGCAGACTACCACAAAGGCAATCATTATTTCTTAATAGTTTTATAGCAATTTTCTTAATTATAATTTACCAGTTGCACTTTCTATGGAAGATTGAATTGTGTACTTAGAGTCCTTTCTTTATTATTTATTTATTTATTTATTTTTTTAAAAGATTTTTTATTGGGGAATTGGGGGAATGGGAACAGTGCTGGGGAATTGGGGGAAGGGGAACAGACAAGTTGCTGTCGTTTTTGTTCTTCAGTCTAGTTGTGGAGGACACTGCTTCACTGGCCCAAGTTGGCACCATCATTGCACTCTTCCCGGGTGAGGCAGATCAGTCGCTGGCTTCTGGACAGCCACTCACTGCGACTGCTGGCCACTCATGCTGGCTGCTGGCTACATACGGTAGCCCATGGCAACCCACTGCCACAGGGGCTGCAGCCTACACCGTGACCGCCGGCAACTCACAGCAGCCCAGCTCCTGGTTGAGCTGTTGTTCAGCATCTTAGCTGTAGAAGGCAGTGTCACTGGCCCTCATATGTGGGATCCGAACTGGGGCCCTCTGGCATCTTAAGCCAGTTCTTAACCATCGCACCACTCGGCCGGCCCCTTAGTCCTTTCTTTAAAAAGAAAATACATTTGTTAATTAAACTTAAGATGCATATTACTTTTCAATTAAAATCAGATAAAATTTCTAGATTTTTGCTATTTTATGTTTATAGCAGAGCTTTATTTTAAAACAACTCAAACACAATGGCTTTTGAAGATATAAAACCTGCTTTTGAGTTGTTTAAAAGTTTTGTTATTGGGACATTGAACCTTACGTACAATTTTTAAATAAGCAATATAAGTATTAGAAATGTTGGACGCTGGGATCATATCAACAAATGTAATTTATGTGGCATTACCATGACTTACAGGGCGTCTATCGTACTAAACATTCTCATCTCTTTGAATTATATGATTATGTTGTTCTTATGATAGCAATATTGATAGATTAGTTGTCAACATTGATTGCTATATGAAGTTGGGCTTTATATTATATTAAAATAAGCATCACTGAAAATAAGATATATGTTCAATCTATTTATTATATCTAGAATCTTTACACAATAAAGCATCCTAAACTAGGATAGATTGCTGGAATGCCTTGTAAGTGATGTTTGTCTTAATACTTCCATGAATGAATTATAGATTTTGATGTAATCTGGTCTATCTTCTCTAAGTTGTTATTAATTGATAATTTCAGTAAGGCTACAAATCTATAAAACTTGATTCTCTTTAATTTTCTATATCAAGCAATGTGTTAGTGCTACAATATAACCGAATTATATCTATAATTAATGAGAAAATAAGTGTGCTACTTCTTGAATTATAATTCTATGGCTACAATTTTCATTTTGCACAGTTAAAACAACCTTAAACTTTAAAATTGTAGCCATAGAGAACATTTATTAGTTTGGCCACTTTTTCAGAAAGTGAAATAAATCACGAGATAAATGATGAATTACCATAGCAGTTAGATGTAACACCATACGTGATATATACAGTTTTTTTGGTATAAAATGCCCTCATGACTACCATTTGAAAATGAAACTGTGGCATTATTCATAGGTGACTTTATGATTTTATTATTCATTTTTTCAGAAACGTTAAACCATGTTAAAACTATAGAAAGATATATGAATCATCATTTTCATTATAGTGTTGCAGAGAAATACTAAGAATAAATTGGGAAAAGGATAAATGATAATTGATGTGGAAATACATTTTTGCTGTCTTAGAAATGTCTTTATTTATTTTAGAAAAAGAAAACCTGACTATTGGCCAAATATGGGAACAATTTCTAACCTATGTATATATAATGCAACTCTATTAATATTATATTTTAGTGATAAAAAATAAGTGGCTGACATTATGTAATTACTAAAAATGATTGATTCAATAATGAAATGAACATGAAGCAGTACTGTTATTTTTAAAATAAGGAGATTATATTGATTAATATTTTGCTGCTTAATGTATTTGGTTGCCCATTATTTCTATTGACTATCAAGAAGACTGATGTTTCAGGATGTCATTGATGATGCGTTTTGCTTCACTGGAAGTTTTTTAAAGTAATTCAGTTGTAACAAAATATATATATTTAGAGCACATAATTTGGCTCTTCTGTGAATCCACTGATACATTGTTCATTGAAGCAATGTTTAGTTTTCTAAATAGCACTTGGAGTTTATCAGAAGACTTCAAGCCTATGAATACCCTGCACCTGTGTGTATGTGCGTGTGTCTGTGTGTGTGTGTGTGTGTGTGTGTGTGTGTGTGATATTGGTTTTTAAATGAATCCATGGTCTTCATAATATTTAAAATTTCTAATATTTATATTTCATTTTTGAGGGATAAGTGAAAATTATATTTAATTTTAAAGTGACTCTGTCCTGCTATTCCTGCTCATATATGGTTTAGATAGAATTAATTCATTTCTCTTGTTTAATGTTTCTTATTGTGGCTTTGTTTTTCAGCTAGTTTGAATGTACATTAAGGTATGCTATTTCCTGTAGAAGCTGATTCCATAATATGTTTGTAGATTTAAATATCTGTTTTACTGTACATTTAAGTTTTTTTTTTCTTTTATTTTCTAAATTATCTCAGACAAAAGTGGACATTAAATACCTCACAAGGTTAATGGTCTTTGATGTGGGTCTCGGTAAGATAGAGGGTAGATAGATGATAGATAGATAGATAGATAGATAGATAGATAGATAGATAGATAGAAGGTGCCAGCTAGACAGTAGGAGAGCTTGAGCAAGTAGTCAGAGTAAGAAGATTAAACATGACTGAAACTTGAAAGAAAGTTTGGGGTCATATTGGTTGTCCTAATGAACTTGAACTAAGAATTTAGATTTTACTCATTGAAAATTAAAGAGCCATTAGATACTTTTCAAGCTTTAAGTGACTTAGAATTTTATTTAAGAATAGGGTTCTGTTAGTAATATACAGTTGAACAACAAATTAAAGTTATAACTTAGAAACAATGTGTGAAGTACAACATGATAAAACATTTTTTTAATTTTAAAATCAGTTTCAAAAGTTTTCTCAAAGCTTTCAAGTTATTCATCTCAATGTATTTTTGCTTTTATAACATTTAGTCAATGGGTTTTGGAGCAGAAATATTACATTGAATAGACAGAGGTTTTTAATAAAATAAATTGATGTCAAGTACAATTATTGTCATTTTAGAGGAACTAAGGTTGAAACATTGAGAAATAATATCTCTCATTCTAGATTTCATATTAAACTAAATTTTATTATTTGATAACAAGCTTCTTTGATATGTGATATAGTGTGCTCTATAAAGTATGAAAATAAAAATAAACAAATCTGAGTATAAACAGGTAAGATTTTGTAGTTAATTCCTTAAGAAGTTATTAGACTTTTCAAAAGTCCAGTAGTGCTGCTCAGCTCAAGGTGCTGTGTTCAATTAGTTGGGGGTGGGCGAAGCCACCATCCCATGTGGGAGTCAAACCAGCAGCCTTGTTGTTAAGAGCACGTGCTCTATCCCCTGAGCCAACTGGGTAGCAGTTCAGCTCAAGGTGCCAAGTTCAGTCTTATTTGTGGGTGCACATAGCTCACCATCTCGATCAGGCAACCTTATTGTTAGGAGCATGTGCTCTCACCAGCTGAGCCATCCTGCCACCTGTTGGCAGCTCAGTGGCAGCTCAGCTCGGGCGCAGCTCACTGGTCCTTGTGGGAATTGAACCGGCAGCTCTGTTGCTCAGAGCTCACACTCTTGAGCAAACTCTTAAACCAACTGAGCAACTCCGTTGGCCCCCGGAC
>NW_017731501.1:3428485-3434403 GCF_001890085.2 Hipposideros armiger | reverse complement strand
TATGGGAGGCTTCATTTTTTATTTTATAGGTGGTCTATTATGTGACCATAGAGGTTGGTGGCTGAGAAAGAGTTTAGGAAAAGTAATTGCAAGTGGGTAGATAAAACAAATGTTCAAAACTCCAAGAATGCTCACAGGAATACAGATGAAGAGAATGAGATGGTTTATAAAATATTCATGAATATGATTTGTGTGTGTGTCTGTGTGTGTGTGTGTGTGTGTGTGTGTGTGTGTGTGTGTGTAGGAGTCACAGTAGGCATGACCAAGAGATTCTCTAATGGCATAAATGAGGACACAAAGAGGAAGGAATAAGTTGATGACAGGATTCTCAAAAGTGTATGGATTTTTAGGAGAAAAAAATGATAGTGTGAATGTTGAGCAAAGATATATAATGTACCTTCTGACTCTGAGCTACATGGTGTCTGAGAAATAATAGCTGTGAAAGAGAGAAAGAGAGAGAGGGAGGGAGGGATATGCAGGGGGATTTGTATCCTTAGGGGTTAATCAGAATTCAGTTAAAGCAAAGAAGGATAAATACATGCTGAATAATGTTCAGTGCATATGAAAGTTTACTTTGATCCTTCACATAGTTGATGTGAAATCAATATATGTGGCTTTACCTGCCATAGTTAAGGATTCTTCATGTAGCATTGGTTTCTTTTCCTGTCTTTTGTTGTAATGAAATGTCATATCACAATTCCCTTTATGTATTCTGCATTGATCCCAAGATTCCTTGTTGCCCTCTCAGATTATATATTTTTAATTCAAAAAGAATGCTTTGTTTGTTTGTTTTTTGGGTGTTTTTTTGTTTTGTTTTGTTTTTAAATATTTTATTGGTGAATTGGGGGAGGGGAACAGCCAAGTTGTTGTCCTTCAATCTTAGTTGTGGCGGGCACAGCTAGCCCAGCTCCAAGTACAGTCTCCATCCAGCCGTACATCAGCAGCTTGTGGTTGCTCAGCCCAAGGTGCTGTGTTCAATTCAATCTTAGTTGTGGGTGGGCGTAGCCCATGATCCCATGCGGGAGTCAAACCAGCAACCTTGTTGTTAGGAGCACGTGCTCTCACCAGCTGAGCCATCCTGCCACCTGTTGGCAGCTCAGCAACAGCTCAGCCCGGGCGCAGCTCATTGACATGTGGGAATCAAATGGGGGACCCTGTTGCTCAGAGCTTGTGCTCTTAACCAACTGAGCCACTTGGCTGGCCCAGCTTTTCTGATGCATACTTTTGTTAAGAGTGTTGACCATGGTCATCTTGTTTCTATTTGCCTACTGTTTAGATTTTTATACCTCACTATGTAGTCTATAAATATGAGTCCCATTTTTCTTTAATTCAATTGGATTTTTTGGATAGTGAAGTGATACTTTTCATCTGAATCTCAAAGATTTGTGATATAAAATAGCTAAGAATCTACCTCAGTGGATAAAATATTGCATAAAATTGGAAATACCAGCAAGCTCAAGATAGTGGAAGGGAATGGAACAAACAATGGTAGACTGCACATTAGGTATTTAAAATAATATGCATAAAACACTTTGACATACCATATTGCCTTGAATATAAGAACTTATGAAATAATGTCTTAATAGTATTGAACTGATTATCTCATCTAATTATAATTTATGAGACATGCACATTTATGCCACTTATACTAAGTAGAGAAAAGCCCAAGACACCCTGAGGCCTGCTGCCACCCAGTGGCTCTTGAAAGGCTCAGCAACTGATAGAACCTCATGCAGTACACAAGTTGAGTGAAGCAGGGTCTCGGGGAATCACCAGGGTAGGACGAGTGTTTACCAGGTTAATGTAGATTCTGGTTTGGTGCCAGTGCTGAGTCTGGAGTTACTCAGTAAAAGTCTCAGAGCACACTGAATCCAGCCACCACCCACCTGGGGCCTACAGACCCCTAAGAATTGTCCAAGAAAGAGAGAAATACAGATGGGGTTGGCTGCTCACCAAGAAAGTACCTCAGGACAGAATGAGTTGGGTGACGCGGGGTCCCAGGGAGCAACCAGGCTGGAGCAGAGTTCACCAGGCAAATTCAAATTCAAATTTGGGCATGTGGAGTGTGGTCAACACAGGAAAGACAACATTGGCTGCAGGGTTCTATACAAAGATAATGTTGACTGTTCCTCCAGCCCTGGCCTGAAGCCACACAATCCATTCTCTCTCTGTATGTCTCTAATGTCTCCCGAGTCTCTGTCTCTCAACCCAAGTCCAAGATGAGTGCCTTTCAATGAATGAGTTTATGCACAGTGGGCCCTTTAAGAGGACACCTGGGTTTCCTACAGCCTTCCATTCCACCTGGATTGTTGGAATCACCACTGTTTTTCACAGCCAGATGATGTGGGGGCTCCTTTTTCTGGCACTGGTATACGGGACCAGGGAGCCTGCGCAGGGGCTAGGGGTGCCTTGCTCCTCCAGGGAGACCTCCATGGCCAACATATCCCTCCTGATTCTTACCCACCACACACAAGTGTGGGGCCGCCTGTTTCATGTATCTGCCAGTCTCGATATGGCTTCTTCTTATAGCCTTAGTTATAAAACTCCTGTTCAGCTGGATTTCAGATTGTTCTCTAAGTTGATTGTTTTATAATTTAGTCTTAATTTTAATGTGGTCATGAGAGGAGGCAAGCCCGGTGTTGGTCTGTTGTGCTATCTTGGATTCTACTGTAATGGTTTCTGTTTATGCTTCATCTTGGCTCCATGCATTTGCCTGGCTTGCTGGCCGGACGGATTCTACCTAGCAACTGGTTGAATTAATTTCTAATTATGATGCCTGGTATCTACAGCTGCTGCTGCAACTATTTGTATATGAGATCATGAAACCCCATTCTTGACATTGACTGACAAATGATCACTGTGAGCTTGACTGACCAGATTCCACTGGAGCTCTGACTTCCTTAACAGCTACCTAAAGAGATCTGGTATCACAAGTCAGGAATGTAGGGAATTAAAATCGTGTGGCATAGCCTTAGATCAGTAGGGGAGAGAGAACCAGACAAGTACTTCCTCTGACAGATGATTGTTCCCAGATATTGTTTATAAGGCTTCTCTAATGATGAGTGATGATCAGTGGCCATCTAAGGAACTCTTCTCATTATTTTCTATGACTCACTGCTTTTTCTCCCCTGTCTCTTACTCCCCAGGGACTGATTGTATACCTTAACAAAATATTAGCACATAAGTTTTTACCTCAGGCTCTGATTTCTAGAGAATTCAACCTAAGATAAGTAATTAAGATTAAATTATAAAACAGGAACAAAAGTGAAGTAATATTTTCTTACTATTTCATTTTAAAGTGACATGTCCTCATGAAATGTCTAGACTGAGAACTAGGGCTGTTTGTTTAAAACATCAATTTATTAAGGGAGAGACATGACATTCTAGGAGTTTATGATAGCAATCAATTGCCATATTTTTGTGGACTGAAAATTTAAAACTACCCTGTGAATTATTAAAGATATTTTTCAAGGGCTTGTGAATATTCTGAGACTCACAAACACAGTCTCATGGAGAGATAGATCACGGCAGAACACCAGCCTCTTTATTATGATGTCTTAATGGGGTTTTGCTACTGTTAGTAACTTAATAACCCTACTGTTTTTACAATGAGATTCAGCTTTATACCGGGAAGATTACACCAATAGATCTCTAGCTCATTGTCAGAATACATGCTGCTTGGAAAATAGCAATTCAGAGAATATAGAAACCTCTGAGAGTTTATCATCATTATTTCACAATCTTTCATTCTCTTAAGAACTTTTCAACCTGACATGAGTTGCCAAATAACTGAGAATAGTTGATCGGGAGAATCTGGATGTGCCCATATCTCACAATACTGATTGCATACTTTTATCATTGAGGTCACTTTGCTCAATGTAGTCTTAGTTTGACTAAACTATTTGGAGGTCTGAGTAGAAAGAATTGAACCATTTAGTGTAATATTCTGGTGACAAACTTTGGGGAAATAAATGGACCTAATAAATATATAATTTACACAGTTAATCCTTCCTTCGCATTCTCCCCATTTGTGTTCCAGATGCTATACTTGAAATGTTCTTTTCCTCCCACCAGCATACTAGCAGTTTAACAACTTTTAATTTATAGATGTTTGCAATCATTTACTTACTGATTGATTATAATAAGGAAACTACTTTTCAGTCAAGTTGAAAAGACAGATATGTAAACAAATAACATAGAGTGATATATGCATTAGGAGCATATGGTCTGGAGTTAGCAGAAATAAGAAAGTGAGTATTTCTGAGTGGAATTGTAAAATATTTGCACTGGCACTTGGAGTTGAAAAGATAAACAAAAAAGGAAAGTATTCCTTTCAAAGAAAATAGGTTTGCAAAAGATGCAAATTATGGAAGAACATGGCCCAATGTGTAATCTCTTTGTGGTTGAGTATTGTTGAACTTCAAGAGGGTAAAAGTGGAGAATGATACAAGTCAGTAATGGCGAGTTAGACAGATGTCACATTGTAAAAGTTGGCTGTGCCATTCTGGATAATTTGGACTCTATTCAAAATGTGAGAAGACACCAGAAATAGGTAAAACAGAGGGCAAAGTGGTGGAATAGAATAAAATAATCACACTTGAATTTTTAGAGCAATACCCTTGAAGACAAAATAAAATACTTATTAGACGGAAAGGAAAGTATTATAGAGAAATAGAAAATTTTATAACAGTCCAAGTGAGGGGTGAACATCTAAATTAAGTCAGTGGATAAAGAAAAGGTGTGGAATAGGGCAAAGTTTTCAGTGATAGAAAAGAAGTAAAATTATTAAGACTTGGTGAAAAATTTGTTGTTGAACTCATGGGACAGAAATAAATCAAGAATCACTTACATGTTTCTTTCTGAGAACACATGGTGCAGGATCTAAATTAACAATCACTTCAATCATTCAAGAAAAGCACAGTTATTGAATACCTGCTATGTTTCAATCACTGTGATAAGCACTGGGAATGCTAAAAATGAACACTACATTTTCTCTAAGAATCTATGACAAGATGATTAAATGGAGTTGTTTTAATCACAGTCTCAGTTGAGACCCCAAGAAAACTCACACCCAGTTTCAAAGTAATAAATGAGACAACCATACAGGACTTGCAAAAGAAGCTTGGGTAAATAATTTATACTACTCATCAAACCCACAAGACTGAGGATACATAGGTATAGGATTTTGTAAAAGAGGAGAAAATTCAGAATTTTTTATGTATGTATGCTCTGCCATTCCCCAAGGGAGAAGCATTTCCACCTGTAGCACAGGGTGTGGCTTGCACTGGAGGATATAATACATGACCCACAGAACTTGGGAGACGTGGTGCACCAGTGTTTGGCTCAGGCCTAAGATATTTAAAAGGTGCTAGGTTGGCACATGGCTATGGCTTTCATTCCCAGCATCTGGCAGACAAAAATGCCCAGCATTTATACTGATCCAGATGTTGATCTTCTGTGAATGAGAACTAGCTTGGGGCTATCTTACATCATCAAGAGGAATAAAGTAACCTGTACAGAGAGGTGGATCCCAGGATTTCCAGATATAAGAAGACAGTCTTAAATTAGCAGCTGATGGAGAAGCATTCTACTTCATAAAGGGTCCTGCAGGGGAGGGCTCCCCAGCAGTTGGGAAGTTTTTCCATTGAATCAAGGAAACAAGTATTCCACTCTGGCCCAGAGCAGTATTAATGAAGTAACATTTTTTTTTCTTTATTTCTTCTTTGTCTTACCTCATGTTCTGACACTAAGGAAAAGGCAGAATAGAAATGCTGAGTAGTCAAAGAGGAAGGAAATATGAGGTGTGATCAAAAAACACTGTGAATGCTGCTGCTGAGTGCCTTCCAATGGAAGGGCAGGGATCTTCAATACGGGAAGTGGTGCATGGAACCTTAATAACAGTATGTGACAAATGTCAA
>NW_017731501.1:3422249-3424050 GCF_001890085.2 Hipposideros armiger | reverse complement strand
TAGAGAAAAGAAAACCCTTGAACATTGTTAATGGAAATTTAAGTTGGTACAGCCACAATTGAAAACAGTAGTATGGAGGGTATTCAAAAAATTTAAAATAGAATTGCCACATCATCCAACAATCCCACTTCTTGGTATATATTCAAAGGAAATGAAATCATTAGCTCAAAGAGATATTTGCACATCTGTGCTCATTGCATCATAATAGCCAAGCTATCGAAACAAGAGTCCTTCCACAGATGAATGGATTTTTAAAAAATGAATAATGGAATATATACATAATGGACTCATTCAGCCCTAAAAAAGAAGGAAATTCCTGCCATTTATGACAAGGTGGATGAACCCAGAGGGCATTGTGCTAAGGGAAAAAAGCCAGACAGATAAAGACAAATACTGCATGGTATCACTTATCTGTAGAATGTAACAACAATGACAGAAAGTCATTCCCAAAGCAACAGAAAATATACTGGTTGTTACCAGGGGCTGGAGAGATGGTGGAGCAAATGAGGAATGGTTGACAAAAGTGTAATAAATTTAACTTACAGGATGAATAAGTTCTGAGGATCTAATGTATATCATAGTGCCTATAGTTGATAATACTGTGGTGTATAACTGAAATTTGTTAGGAGAGTAAATCTTAAGTGTTCTCAACAGCCAAATAAAAGATAACCATGTGAGGTGATGGATTTGCTAATTAATCTAATTGAGAGAATCTTTTCACAATGTATACATATATCAAATCATCACAGTTTGCACTTTACATATATTACATTTTGTCAGTTTTACCTCAATAAAGCTGGAATAAAAGATGATTGTGTGTATTCACTCCAACTCCAAGTTAAATGGTGTCTTGTTGGTAGCTTGCAATCAACCAAGGTAGGATCGTTTTCTCCACAGAAATTGGCAAATGCTATAAATCAGGACTTTCATCCCTTAAGAGCCAACTGTTCGAACTTAACCAAAACACTGGTGATTTTGCAGGACAATAGTGCAAATTTAGACTGGCTCAGGCAAACTGTGACATCTGGCTCACTCTACTTAAAATGGTGTTTATATAACTCAGCTGTCAACATTTCATTTCAGGCATTGGTAAATGAATAAAAGCACACAAAACATGAAAAAGTAGTTCACTGGCCCATGGGAATTACATCAACACTATACTTAAAAAAACATGAAAGTTTAACTTTGTCTTCTCAATGTCAGATATAAAAGAAGAGATGCAAAAGCGCGATGGATGCTGGTAGCAGCAGTTCGTTTATCACCAAGCAGCATAACGCTAAAGCAGATCGGGTTCAGGGTCATCATTTGGACAGCTGAGGTTCTAGGAAGGGAAAAAGGAGGTTGCATGCTTGAAAGAGCAAGTCAGGATATCTTAACCCAGATAAACAGGCTGATCTGTATGTGTTACCCTCAGTAGAAAACTGGTTGGAATCACAGTCTACACATCGGATAAACACGTAGCAAGTTAGAGGAAAAGCTGTGCTGTAAAAAGAAGACAAGTCTCAGGTTTGCTCCAATACTTAAGTCAAAATTGTAATTCCAGAATTTACCTCTGGTAGGGCAGTATTTCTCCCCATCCAAGTACTAACCAGGCCCGACCCTGCTTAGCTTCCGAGATCGGGCGCGGTCAGGGTGGTATGGCCGTAGACACCGGGCAGGGCAATATTTCTCAATATTTTGTGTTGGTTAAACAAGGCGTCTTGCTTAAAGCTTAGTTTTTCTGATCTTGCTGGATATAAAATGATCTATACGTCTTTTTGGAGAAAACTTTACTATCATATATTAAAGTTTGATCACTTCA
>NW_017731501.1:3409680-3414654 GCF_001890085.2 Hipposideros armiger | reverse complement strand
GTTCTCACATCTTAAGTTTTCTAATTTAGAAATCTGTGTGTGTGCATGTTGTTGTTGTTTTTTCAGAAGCATCATTTGACTGAGTTTTGCATAATTTGAAATATATATATAGTTTTATCTTCATATATCATGATACATCTTTGATGATGATAAGAATATATGTATATTAATTCAAGCTTTTGATGCTTTAAAATTTGAATACAATAAAAAAGACAAATGGGTAAATATAAGAAATTAAGCAATATACATAAGACAAAATATATGACTTTTGAAAATTTAATATAGAAATTAGAGGGAATGGATTTTTTAAAGAGAATACTTTGATAGGACTGCATAATTCTAATTATTTCTGTATTTTCCAATACCATAGTTAGAAGTCAAATGGCAATATTAGATTTTTAAATTAATATTAAATAAAATTTTAAAATTAATTTCTTATTTCAAGTTCTAAATAGATCTCTGTGGCTGGTGGATACTCTATTGAAGAGTGCAAACCATTCCCATTATCACAGAAAGTTCTATTGGACACTGCTGATTAGGCAATGTAAGGCAACGAAAACAATTGTGAAGCAAAGAAAGTTTACATATTAAACCATATGTATTTTTTATAGCACTTAAACTTATAATAAGGTTCTCGTTTTTTGACCTGTTACTATATATTTTTAAATTATAATTTTTAAATTAAATTTATTGGGTTGACATTGTTGAGTAAAATTATGTAGGTTTCAAGTGTACACGTCTATAATATAATCATCTATATATTGCATTGTGTGTTCACCACCCAGAGTCAGTTTAGTGGTTATCAGATTATAAGGAGGGACGGGGGTGGTAGAAGAGGGTAAAGGGGACAAAAATATGGTGATGGAAGGAGAACTGTTACTATCTTTTTTTAATTACTAATGATTTTATCTGGAGAATTAAGGTTAATTAAATACAAGGTTGATTTAATGGTATTTAGTGCAGTCTTTTACTAATTGATAGTCATGTGATCACCCAAGGATTAAAGCAGTCACAGACTAAATTCCCTCAAAAATTATATTCTATCCTCTCCATAAATGCCTCTTTTGTCATATTTAAATTGATTAGGGAAGGAGGAGGTCATAATTAATATCCACCTTTATTGTTTAATGTGTTTGACAACACCAAATATTTTAGGAATATTTTTACCTTGAAAGTTCGGTGGGTTTTTTTCACTACTTTTGCTTTCCATCTGAGTTTATTCCTCTAACAGTCTTAAAACTCTCAGTTGACTTTTAATTTATTCTTTGCTTACCCTAAAGAGAGTGTTTTTAACCATAAAAAAATAATAATTTATTGGACACTTTGTGGAGACTACTACTCTAGCTCAGGGGTCAGCAAACTGTGGCTTGCAAGCCACATGTGGCTCTTTGGGTATATATATGTGGCTTTGAAGTAAAATTGAAAATGAAAATAAAACTATCATAGTTTCATTTATAATTTTTTTTAATTTTTTAATTGTTAACTTCAGGTGTACAGAACAATGCAATAGTTATCCTTTTCACCCTCACAAAGTAACAACCCCCTCCCCCATCTACTGCCTCCCACCCCTGATATCATGCTTATCTATTACAATTCCATTGATTCCATTCCCACTCTCTACTCCGTGTCCTGTGACTATATGTATATATAATTATAGTTGANAACAAACATCCTGAGAGTATCCTGAATATTAATTGGCATTGATTAGAGTTCATTTAAAGGGATAAGGGAAAATGTGTAATACTGAGTGGGTTAAAATAGACAATGGAGGAAAACCAAATTAAGATCTAATTTCATTCTGGGAATTTACATTTGGTTTCCATAATTATTAGAAATCTTGCAATTTAAAAATGTCTGAATATTTGACCTTGGCTAGTTAGCTGAAATTTGACTGTGTGTCAGGAGACCTAGGTGTTAGATCTGACCTGTGTTACTGTGGGCACACAGTCACACTACCCCGTTTCTCTATGTTCTTATATGCACAGTAAGTAATCAGACTAGCTGGTCTCTGTAATGGCTCACATTCAATTCTAAAATTCTGGGTTCAGAGAACAATATTGCTCTGATATTTTTCATTTGTTTAAAAGATGCTAATGAATGGGCAAACCTGAAATAAGGATAGGAGCTACCAAAATTCTGGGGTCAGTGAATTTGGGGCCTCATTTTTTTTTTACTTTATATAATGCTCAGAGTATTATATTATTATTATTATTAATTATTATTACTATTATTATTATTATTATTTCACTGCAGTTTATATAATATCGATCTTATGCAAATGCCTGAGAAGCATAAATACAAAGTACAATAAGTGAATTTTTCTTTACAAAAAGGGCATAGAGAAAGGACATATTTGAGGTTATTGAAATAAACATTTAGGAAGTCCCCAAAATGAACAGCACTTAAAATTGTAAGTGGAATACATTTTGAAGGAGAAGTTTTCTTATTTTATAACTTAAACCTGTGCTCTAAAAACAAGTTCTCTTTGGTCTCATCAAATGTTTCTAAAGTCCCATCAGAATTTGCAACAAATTGCTTGTGCATAACTTAGTAAGATGCAATATTTATACAAACCAACAGTTTCTCATGTGCAGAATTAATCATAAACTTTAAAAATGCTGACAGATAGCCAGGTGTTGAATTCAATTGAAATTTCTCATGACCGCCTCCTTCTATTATTTGAATACTTTATATTTTTTTGTCCCATGTTTGAAATAAGATTTACTTTACTATCATTCAAAACAACAATAGTTTAAGAAATTGTGTGCTAAAATTCTTTATCAACATATGCAAATAAATTCTCAACAAAACCTAAATTTTAAAATATTAGAACATATTTAATAGAGGATTTAATAAAGGAAATATAACCTGCATCATTTTCCCCTGGTGCCTGTTTCTAACAAGTGGCATCAGGAGAGAAGAAGGCCATCTGTTTCAGTGTTTGCTTGTTAAAAATTTGCAGATATGTTTGCTAAAAATCATCCCATCTTTCTGGTGAAATAACACAAAAAATTAACATCCTTCAAATTTCTAAGATATAAGGTAGTGAAGTTGCTACATTTTTGAGCTGAGATAGCATGTTAAATAAAATGTTTTGTGATACATCCCTTGAGAGTTTATTGCAATGCTCATTAGTTTATATCCTTAAAATTCAGGTTGCATTTGATGTTGTCTGTGTTTCTTTTCTTTGTTAAGGACAAATACTGAAATAGTTTACCAACACACATGATAGTAAGTTACAATGCACATTATCCTATATCTTTGGATTTTTTTTTGGTTGATGATTCAAGATAGAATACATAAATATTCTAAATTTTTACACATAGAGATTGGGAGTTAATGTGCTAGTGTAGTTAGACATTATGATTGATAATATTAAAACTTCACATTTAAATGTCATTATGTGGATTGAGAGAGCTCACCAGGAGATTTGATGAGCACTAATTTCTTGGAATATCCTGGGAGAGTGCAAGGAATTGAATTGATGCCCATCTCAGGGCGGTTCATGTGGAAGAAATGTGTGGCATATGAGAGTCACATCAGGAAGAGTAACAGAGAGGACTTGTTCAGTTCAAAACCAGAGACATTTTCCTGGAATATACAGCAAGGAAATATTAAATCATTTTCAAAGTGCAATGTAATGTGTTGTAATTAAAATATAAGAACGAAAGCTAGAACTATGCAACTAAGAACAATACCACAGAAGGGGAAACATTATTTTTATTTTAATTATTATTTGTTTCTTTTTAAATATTGTTTGCTTATTTAAAGTAACAGCCTTAATGAATTATTGTCATTGAGGAAAGCTTTCCATTATGAGACTTATATGATAAAAAAAAAATCCATGAAATTGGAAGCATTTTAAGCACTCTTATTTAAATGTAAACTTCATCTCTTTTTAATTTGACATTCACAGATATATTTAAATAGATGTAGAGAGAGAAAAATGGATTGTTGTCATCCTCTGCATTTAAGAGCTAATTCAGGTGATTTCCGAAATAGACATTCTCACATATCACCTTAATTTCAAGTCAAAATATAACTATTCACATGTAAAATTTTATTCCTACCATAGTTTCTTCTATCCAACACAGGTCAAAGCTGAGTTCATGGCAAGCTATTCACCAATATTATGAATGAAGCATTGCTATTTCAAGATAAATTTAGAGTCTTCCCTACTACCTCAGAAACATCCAGTAGTTTAAAATTAGGTTGGACTTGCAAGAGATGATTGTGCATTTTATATATATATATATATATATATATATATATATATATATATATATATATATATATATTCACTTATAGATTATGCATTTTTTTAAATGAAAAAAGGATTCCAAAGCTTCATATGGAGCCACAAAAAAATCCCTGGGGTGCTAAAATAATCTTGAGTAAGAAGAACAAAGTTGGAGACATCATATTCCCTGATTTCAAATTGTATTACAAAGCACTAGTAATCAAAAGAGTATGGTACTGGAATAAAAACAGACACATAGGCCAGTGGAACAAAACAGGAGCTTTGAAATAAACCCAGGCTTATATAGTCAACTAATATTTGACAAGAGAGCAAATAATACACAATGGGAAAAGGATAGCCTCTTCTATAAATGGTATTGAGAAAACTGAGCACCAGATGCAAAGGAATGAAATTGGATTCATATTTTACTATGTAAACAAAAATGAATCCCAAATGTATAAAAGATTTGAACATAAGACCTGAAACTTTAAAACTTGTAGCATATAACGTAGGGTATATATTCCTTGATATTTTTGTAGGCAACATATATGTATTTTTTTATTTGACATCAAAAGCAAGTGCAACAACAGCAAAAATAAACAAGGGACTACATCAAACTAAAAAGCTTCTGCACAGCAAAGGAAACCATCAACAAAATGAAAAGTCATTCTATGGAATAGGACAAAATATTTGAAATTACATGTTCAATAAGAGATTAATATCTAAAATATAAA
>NW_017731501.1:3404452-3407850 GCF_001890085.2 Hipposideros armiger | reverse complement strand
AAAGCTTAGTTTTTCTGATCTTGCTGGATATAAAATGATCTATACGTCTTTTTGGAGAAAACTTTACTATCATATATTAAAGTTTGATCACTTCATATTAATCAATCAATAGGGATTAATTGCAGTTGCTATTGATTGATTAATATGAAGTGATCAAACTTTAATATATGATAGTAAAGTTTTCATGCTTTGTTCATTCCAATGTTCACCCAATGTTCATTCCATATTGTAAAGTAAAGCATAACAAGTTACAAAGCAGCATATTTAGTATCAGCTCACATATGTAGGATAAAATCCCAAATTGTATGTGTGCATATGCGTGTGTATACATGCATACATACATACATATGTACGAACATATATCAAAAACTGCTTATTCCTGTGTGTTGTGAGTTTATTTGTTGTTTTTGATTATGTGTATTTTTTAATGAACATGCTACAGAATTAATTTTTTTAATAAGTAAGAGTCAATCAAACAATTTTCAACTAGCGTATAAGGGCAATGGGGGCATGTAAACTCTTGATGAAATAACTATAAGAATGTAAACCTCAAATCACCTCTGGATCTCTTAGCCAGAGGAATAAAACTGGCAATGATTTAAAAAAAAAAAAAGATTTTCATGAAATCATATCATTAAACATTCATCAATTATTTACTCCACCTATAACCAATCCTGATTTTATTTTATGCCATAAAATGTTTACTATATTTAGTTTCCTATTAACAAAAAAGATTTATTAAAGTATAATTCAATATTTAAATGTCAATTAAATACATATGAAAGACTACATTCTTTCTCACAACCACTTAAGTGTATAACCAAACAAAAATGCTTGAAGTCTGCTGACCTAGTTAAACCCCTGCTGACTCCAAGGGAGTGACCCCTGTCAGATGGTCTCCTATTCATTTAACCCGATCTGAACACTCATCAGGGATGGCCAGGTTCACAGAATCATGGCATAACACCTTGTCCTCCAGGATTTTTCACTTAAAGAGCTTTCTCAAGTATCATCAGAGATTTCTCTGTGAGAGAGGTCAATGATCCAAAGGTAATCTGGGTCCTCGAGATAATCTGAAACTTGATAACTGAAAGTGTAGTTACGTCAGGAGGGTGCAGCAGAATCACCTTGTGAATGACGTAAATATAGAGTAGCTCAGAATTGTCCTCTGAGGTCTCCATAGATTGCTAATGGAATACCTAATTTAGAATATTCAAGAATAGTATGAAAACAAGTAAACCAATGCTATTTTATTTCTGGAAATTTATCCTAAAGAAATAAAGAGTTACACAATGATTGCTGTATACGAATATTTACACGAGAAACACTTCTAACAGCAAAAAAAATGGAAACCCTTTAATACCCAACAACAGGATTCTTGAGTAAACTAATATATTATCATAAAATATATTTAAGCTATTAAAGTCATTTTCTTAAGTAATAATTGAAGTGTGAAAGTGCTTACAATATAATGCTATGGTAACACCTTATACTGATTTCTAACATAGATTAAACTCATGTTTATTAAAGGAAATCACAAAATTTGTGACTGTATATTCATGGAATATGTAGAAACATAAAATGCTTAGAATTCTGTTTAAAGATAGAGCGTTGGGTTAAGTGTGATTATTATTTTTAATACCCTTTTCAATTTTATCCTTTTTATTTTTTATTTACTGTGTATAAATTATGCAAAGCTATAATTATGCTTAAGATATATGCTTAATAATTTGAAATAAAAAGATATATTATGTGTGAGTTAATTATGCACATTCTTCCCAATAGGTTATAGTGAAATGTTGCATTCTAATACATCATTTAATATACTTCAAGCATTCATATGAGGAAGTTCAATATTCAAGAATATTTCATTATATAACTACTGTTTAATGGATAAGTAATACAAAACTAACAAATGCAAATATATATATACAATATTAGTTTGATAATCTTTGTTCTTACAAATTCCTTATATTTTAAAAACTCATACATACCATCATAAAAAAATATTTATTTTTGTTATAATGAGAAGCCAGTTATATAATTTATGGGTTTTACAAATATGGTATAACCAATACTTGTTAAAATATTATCACTAACTTTGATTTTTAGGTCAAAAGAATTATGAAAGTCTACCTGCAAATTGTTAGTGAACATAGTAGCTTTCTAGTGGATTATAGCAAATATAACAATATTATTGGGTTGTCGGAAAAGTCATGACGCATTTTTGCAATGAAAAACAGAAAAAATATGTCATGACTTTTCCAACAACCTAATATTTATTTAAAGCCAGCAAGGTCTTAACTCAAAATCTGGAAAGTCATGTACAAAAACCATATGTAGAAAAGTTAAAGGCAATACAGAAATACATATATATGTGTGTGCGTGTGTATCTAATATGTGTATATTGTCTACACCAATCCCAGTATTATATTTTATTGTTTCCATTTTTATCATTATATTTTATCGGTAAAACATTTCAAAGTGTCATAGTAAATATCGCCACTAGAATTCTAGCAAATCTGCAAAAATATGAACCATACATATAATTTCCAAAAACTTGCAAGTAAAAGGAAATTAGGCTCTAACTTAATTTTATAGAAATATGCCATCAAATGTTAATTTTTTAAATGCTAGTGTTGACCAATTTTTAAATAGACTACATTTGATTTTCTTAACAACATGTATAAGAAAAAAGAAGAAAACAGCATATTTTGTCAGAGAAAATGATATAAATACAGATTGAATATGTAAATAAAAGCTGGGAGAGACTCGTAAATGTATGCAGCAATTAAAATGGAAACATTTTACATCAATGAACCCAACCTTTTTACTCTACAGACAAGTAATTTAGGTTCTGAATGTTTTTCACAAATCCATCATCTTTACACTCTCCTCACTTTTTATCAGTCATCACAGTCCACTTGAAGCAGCGAGTGTGAAACTGTGACAACAAAATAAATCTGTCATCGCATGAGGAAATTAACTATGAGGTGTGATCAAATAACAGTTTAAATAAAAATGTTTAAATAAAAAAATATTACAGTAAAAGACACATTGTCATCAATCCCCGACAAAATACTCCCCCTCACTTCAAACACACTTATCCCATCGCTCTTGCCAGTTTCTAATGTAGTTCAGGAAATAAGCAAGGCAGGTTCATGAATTCTAACAATTAAATGTTGACTTTATGAGTTCTGTTAATATGGTATATACCCAAAATGACTCACAAAGTGTCAGAATTGAAGATACCAAAACCTTAATGACATGCTTTTTGTTTTCAGAGTTATGTTATATATTCAAGGTTGGTACCCAAAAGGAGTCAGAAGAGGTAGCATGGGACAGGGGTTTCGATAGACATATATGGTCCAACTTAATGCCAGCAGACTTTTGCTGGC
>NW_017731501.1:3386590-3400632 GCF_001890085.2 Hipposideros armiger | reverse complement strand
CATTTGCATTGTAAAATGTCATATTTTAAATCCATATATTGGAGGTTACATAGGCTAACTGTCTTTTCATATGATAAATGACTAAACTATAGGAGGTATGGTTTTAGCACACTCTGGACTCAAACACAAAGATGCAGCCAAGTATATGTCATGATGTTGGTTCAGCTGCTTATGGAATGTCCTGTGAGGTTCAGAGTCTGCGCCTGCCTTTGCATTCTGCTACATTATTTAGAATGCCTATTGATTTTTAGACATTAGGTTGCCAGCATGAAGATGACAAGGACATGCTATTGAAATAATTTCCATAAACTGACCTATTTCTCATTTATTTTTACCATGCTGAACATAATTCTCACAACTGAAAATCATAAAAGTTTGCCTAAAATACCTTAAGACATTCAAGCTTAATTTAATGCCTGTTCTCCTCTAACAAGCAGATTAATAGCAATATCACATTAACCTAGTGAAATGTTTACATTATCTTATGTTCTATTGAATGCACTCCATACTAGCCCACTATTGTGATATTTAGATGGCTTTCGAATGCTGTTTTTTTTTATTAGTTGATACAATTTCAGCACTTATTTTATTTGGAGAAGTAGTTAAGTCTTCTGTTACATCTCCTTCTATCCTCACCACTAACTTACTGTACCTATAACCTGTGAACCCGGTGTTAACCTGTAATCTGTTAACCTGGATTCATTTAAAAGGTCAGCTGGGTTTCTAGAGCTACTCTTAAGTTCTGAATTATCTTTTCAGGGTGATTTTGACTCTTTTCTAGCAAACAATCAGAAGATTCCCAGGAGATCAGGGATGTTTAGGGTATGCATACAGAGGACTGGTGCATATCTCCATATTTTTAATAAAATATGCCAGCCTAGTGGTTAATTGGTACAATTTTGCTGTCCAGAGAAACTCTGAATTGAAAGAATAAACAAGAGTCCTTTTCTTTCTCACAAGGACACTTTTTAATTATTTCCTACTTTTTGATTATTTACGTTATAATTTTTACATGTGGAGAAAAGATTTTGTTTAAATGATCTTAAGATGTGCAAATGATTATTTAATATCCATACTCTCTGTTAGTATATAAAATAACCCTTCTAAAATATAAAGTGATCTAGTAATTAACTGCATTTCTTTTGAATGACACAACACTACTGCTTTGGTGGCTTTGTAATCAAAAGCATAGCTTCAACCAAAATATCCACAAAGTTCTTATTTCAACAAATTCCCTTGTCATTTCATTGTTTAAAAAATATTGAAGTAAACGATTCTTTTTTTGATCTTGAATGATTAGATAGATATACCTATATACCTTTATAGCCATCTATCTATACTTGTATCTAGACTTTCACCATTGTTTGGTATCAATTTAAATGCTCACAACAATTATTATGCCATGTTAAATATATGCATATGCATATTAACATAATTTGTACTATTATACATTATTTTTTTCTATTTATACCTCATTGCAGAAACTATACTGAAAATAACAAAAACACTAAAAAATGTAGCAAAATATAAACAGAATACCAAAAAAGGCAAGACTAGAAAAACTTAGAATGCAAGAGGGCAAGATAAGAAAAAAACAAAACCCATTCTTGTATACTTTTTAATCCCTCAGCTTCAATTTTGACTTAAAGGAAAAAAAAGGAAAATGAACATAGTTGGTTACATGATTTCAGATTCTAAAATAAAGGAACATAACCAGTTAAGTAAAGAAAACGAAGCTTTTTTTTTTTAATTAAAGTTTATTGTGATGACAATTGTTAGTAAAACTACCTAAGTTTCAGGTATACAATTCTGTAATACATCATCTATATATCACATTGTGTGCTCACTACTCAGAGTCAGTTCTCCTTCCATCACCATATATTTGATCCCGTTTACCCTCATCTACCACCCTCCTCCCCCCTTACCCTCTAGTAACCACTAAACTGTTGTCTGTGTCTATGAGTTTTTGTTTGTTCATTTTTTTGTTTTGTTTCTTTGGTGTTTTCATTTTTATATACCACATATCAGTGAAATCATATGGTTCTCAACTTTTTCTGTCTGACTTATTTCAATTAGCATAATAACCTCAATATCCACCCATGTTGTTGCAAATGGCACTATTTCATCTTTTCTTATGGCAGAATAATATTCAATGTGTATATATACCACATCTTCTTTATCCAATCATCTATCAAAGGACACTCAGATAATTTTTAACAAAGAAGCCAAAAATATACAATGGAGAAAAGACAGCCTCTTCAATAAATGGTGCTGGGAAAATTGGAAAACCACATACAAAAGAATGAAACTAGACTGCTATCTGTCACGGTGTACCAAAATTATCTCAAAGTGGATCAAAGACCTACACATAAGACCTGAAACAATAAACTGCATAGAAGAAAAATAGGTAGTAAACTTATGGGCCTTGGGTTCAAAGAGGATTTTATGAATTTGACTTCCAATGCAAGGGGAGTAAAAGCTAAAATAAATGAATGAGACTATATCAAACTAAAAAACGTTTGCACAGCAAAAGAAACCATCATCAAAATAAAGAGGCAACCAACCAAATGGGAAGAAGATATTTGCAAACAACACCTCCGATAAGGGGCTAATATCTAAAATGTATAAGGAACTCGTACAACTCAACAACAACAAAAAAATGATCTGATTAAAAATGGGCAGAAGACCTGAACAGACATTTCTCCAAAGAGGATATACAAATGGCCAATAGACATATGAAAAAAATGCTCAACGTCACTGATCGTCAGAGAAATCCAAATGAAAACCACAATGAGGTATCGCTTCACACCAGTTATTGGGTTGTCGGAAAAGTCATGACATATTTTGTCTATGTTTTTCAAAGGTCATTTACTTATATGAAGACAAAGATCAATCAATGATATAATGCCAGTTTTGTTTGATAGCCTTTTGCCATCTTTCAGTGAGCTTCAAAATTCCTCATTCATTGAAGAACCTGTCTTTATTTGCAAAAAACTGAACAAGGTGCTGACTTACAGCCTCCTCTGAATTGTATACAACTTTCCCAACACATTTCAAAGAATATTGGGTTAAACAAAATAACTTTGGGGAAGAGAATAAGAGATAAAATAAACAATCATGCAATTAGATTTAGTAAAGTCTTTTAGGCAGGCTCCCTGACAAGTGAGCAACTTAGTAACACTAATGGCTGGGTAACAGAATATTTTGCAAGTTAGTCAGTTTCTGATAAGTGTGTACTGCAAAATCGAAGATGAACCTAGTTGAATTATTATCAATTAAAATGATGATAAATCAGTGTTATGTGATTTTTAAAAATATATTTCCAAAAGTATTAAAAATAAAGTAACATTTGTATACCATATCTCTTTATTTCTACCTACTTATTTATCTGAATAAGTTTCTCAGTCCATGCATTATACAAGAAAGGAAGAATATATTTCATGCTGAAGCCTATCTCATTCCAGCAATGTTACATTTATTCATAGATTTGTGAACTAATTGGGGGATAAAACTACCTAAGTCATGAAGAGAAGCAATTTTGATAAATTTCTAATATTTTTTTGTAGTATCTTTTTAAGAAACTTTAATTTTGGTAAACATTTCTGATAAACTTGTGCCTCTTCTTTTTGATGATTATAAGCAAATTTGTAATATAATTATCATTTTATCAATTTAATAGAATTTTAATTATACTTTCATCTCAATCCAGAAAATTTTTCAAAAAATTTGGCATTAGGTACTACTAGAAAGAGCAAACGGCAAGGACGAATGTCGTATGCTTGTAGTGGAGCTTAGCAATGACAGTCTTAGCATGACCATGAAGAAGGCCAATGAAGGGTGTATGAGTATGACAAGATCCTAGGAGGATAGATCAACAATGCAAGTTCAGAGTATTAGAAAATTATCTAGATTGTAACTGAAATATCTACTAATTATTACTGTAAAGACTTGGACGATGAGTGAACTGAGAGATGAAATCTTCCAGGAATGAAGGCGAATAAGAGTAGTGCATTATTTAGTGTCATGACGTGAGATCCAAAGATAAGGGAGGAGGGTAGATCTAAGACACATAGAAGATGCCTCCCCCATCTCCATGCCCATTGAAAGAGGGAGCTAAATCAGCTACAGTTGAAGAAATAATAAGGACTCAACATATGATTGTTCAAACTTTACTGCATAGATGAGGAAGTTATTTTTTTTCCAAATTCATAGTTCCTTCATTTTGAAGAATTTTACAGTGCAAAATGTGAATATATATGACTACAGATTAGCATACTACCCTCTGGACAGATTTATTAAACTAATCACTCATATTTAGAATAATGAACCTCAGGATACTGAACAAATTCTTCCTACAGATAAAAGATTCAATCATATCTTCCAGTTTCTAAAATAGTCAGTATACACAGCCATTCTACTTCTAAATCTGTTCAGCAGAATGGATGAAATACAAAAAGGTTTTTATTTTATATGTTATTAATGTAAAATTATTAATAGGTGTTAAATTAATATATTGCTGATTACATACAAATAGTGGGAGATGAAACAGCATTTAATAACTTAATTCAATTTTTATGTATTTTTTTTAATCTTCATTAAATTTACTGGGGTGACATTAGTTAGTAAAATTATACAGGTTTCAAGTGTACATTTCTATAATATATCATCTTTATGTTGCATTTGTGTGTTCAGCACCCAGAGTCAGTTCTTCCATCACCACGTATTTGACCCCCTTTATCCCCTTCTACCATCCCCCTCCCCGCTTACCCTCTGGTAACCATTAACCAATTGCCTGTGTCTATGATTTTTTGTTTGCTTGTCTTGTTTGTTTGATGCTTTCAGTTTTATATGTCACATATGAGTGAAGTCACATGGTTCTCAATTTTTTCTGCCTGACTTAATTTTGCTTAGCATGATAATCTCAAGATCCATCCATATTGTCACAGATGGCAGTATTTCACCTTTTCTTAATGCCGAGTAGTATCTCATTGTATATATGTACCACATCTTCCTCATCCAATCATGTATCAAAAGACACTTTGGTTGTTTCCATGTCTTGTCCACCATGAATAATACTACAAGGAACATAGGGATGCATATATCTTTATGTATGGATGTTTTCAAATTTTTACTGTAGATACACAGAACAGAGATTGCTGGGTCATGTGGTAATTCTATTCTTAAATTTTTGAGGAACTGCCATACTGTTTTCCATAATGGCTGTACCAAATTTCATTGCCACCAGCAGAGTATGATGGTTCCTTTTTTTCCATAACCTCTTTAATATTTGTTATTACTTATCTTTTTTGTAACAGCCATTCTAACAGGTGTAAGGTAGTTTCTCATTGTTGTTTTGATTTGCATTTGTCTAATAGCTTGCGAAGTTGAGCATTTTTTCATATATTTGTTAGCTATTTGTACGTCTTCTTCAGAGACGTTTCTGTTCATGTCCTCTGTCCATTTTTAATTGGATTGTTTGATTTTTTTGTTGTTGAGTTGTATGAGTTCCTTATACCTTTTGGATATTAAGCCCTTATCAGAATCATTGTTTGCAAAAATCTTCTCCCATTAGGTTGGTTCTCTCTTTGTTTTGTTGATGGTTTCTTTTGCTGTGCAGAAGCTTTTTAGTTTGATATAGTCCCATTCATTTATTTTAGCTTTTACTTCCCTTGTCTTTGAGGTCAAATTCATAACATCCTCTTTGAACCAAGGTCCATAAATTTAGTACCTATGTATTCTTGTATGCAGTTTATTGTTTCAGGTCTTATGTTTAGGCCTTTGATTCATTTTGAGTTCATTTTGGTATGGTGACAGTTAGCAGTCTAGGTTCATTCTTTTGCATATGGCTTTCCAATTTTTTCAGCACCATTTATTGAAGAGACTTCCTTTTCTCCATTGTATGTTTCTGTCTCCTTTGTTGAAATTTATCTGTCCATATACATGTGGGTTTATTTCTGGGTTTTCATTCAATTTTATTCCATTGGTCTGTTTCTGCCAATACCATGCTGTTTTGATTATTGTCGCTTTGTAATACAAGCTTAAGCCAGGGAGTGCAATACCTCCAGCTTTCTTTTTTGTTTGTTTGTTTTTTCCACGCAGGATTACTTTGGTTATTTGGGGTCATTTATGATTTTACACAAATATTATTTTTTGTTCTATTTCCTTTAAAAATGCCTTTGAGATTTTTAATGGGTATTTTATTAAATCTATATATTGCTTCGGGTAATATGGCCATTTTAACTATTGCAATATGTTGATTCTTTCAGTCCATGAACACAGACTATCCATCTCTTTGTGTCTTCTTCAATTATTTTAATAACGTTGTTTAGTTTTCAGTGTGTAGGTCCTTCTCATCCTGTGTTAAATTTATTCCTGGGTATCTTATTCTTTTTGGTGCAATTTCAAAAGCAATTGTTTTTTTCATTTCATTTTCTGAAATTGTATTGTTAGTATATAGGAGTGCAATGAATTTTTGTACACAGGCTTTATATCCTGAAATTTTACTGTATTTGTTTATTGTTTCTAATACTTTTTTGGTGGAGTCTTTAGGATTTTCTATATAAAGAACCATGTCATCTGCAAAAAGTGACTTTTGCTTCTTTCTCTTGCCTGTTTGTTCTAGCTAGGATTTCCAATACTATGTTGAATAGCAGTGGTGACAGGGGGCATCCCTGATCTTAGAGGAAAATATTTGTTTTTCACCATTATATATGATATTAGCTAAGGTGTTTTCATATATGGCCTTATTGTATTGAGGTATGGATTCAATTTTTAAGAACTGTTTTCTTACCACTGGTTATTTATTCATTCATTTATTTTTCCTGCTTCACTTATATATGTATTTTTTTTTACATAAATAAAAATTCCGACTCCTTTTTAGGATTCACCATCTGGCTCCCAACAACATTGGGTCAGGCAGGCCTCAGGGCAGACTGTGCAGTGCACCATTTGATTTGCCTAAATTTGGAAACAAATCTTAAATGAGCATATTTAAAATTCTCATAGAGAGAAAATTAAATACTAGGATTAGGGGAAAATAGTCCCCTTATAATTATTTTTCTTGTTTTTACCAGGCATTCAAAATTTTATTATTTATTTATTTATTTATTTATTTATTTATTTATTTTTAATTGAAATTTATTGTGGTGACAATGGTTAGTAAAATTACATAGCCTTTACTTCCAGGAGCATAAAAGTAAAATTTGGGGCTTAACTCCAGGAACAAGCTTGTTGCAACAAGCAACAAAATATTTTTTTATAAATACTTATTTGTCAGTTTAAAAGGCCTTTATTTCTGTTTATAGATTTTAACATATTTAAGTTTATAACACAATTTTTATATTTTTTGAACAAGTATCATTTTAATAAATGCATAAATAGTTTATATTTTTCTCTTCTGTGTATGTGTTCTTCAGATGGCATCTGTCTTTTTTTCTTATGGAAAACAGAACAATTGAGAAACACTGTAATATTTTATATGTGTCAAAAAGACTTCAAAAAATCCTATAATAATTTATCAACTAGGAAAGTGTTCACTGATGTCTTATATATCACTAGTTCTTTAATAGAAAAATCCCTTTAAATCTAATATTTATTAATATTAAATCGGTTCATTTATTACATTTGGAAATCCTTCACTGTTTCTACTCTTTTAATATAGATAGCTTGTTCTGTAAAACACTTATTTTTTTCTTCTGTGATTTTAAAAAACATTTTCTGAAAACAGTGAACCAGCTTTGAGATACAGATAAGGACTAATTTCTTCATATATGAAATCCATTAGTCTTTCTAGGAAATAGAGTAATTAAATATATTTTTAAGGATGAGACTAAATAGTAACCAAATAGAACAAGTGCTATACTATTGCCATATAGCAATGTGACATAGTTGTTTATGAATTCACCTGTAATCTAGCAATTTATAAATCCAAACTAATTTTGCAAACATTCTTTCTTCACACACACACACAGCCACACAAACGCATACTTTTTTATTAGGATCTTATATGTTTTTAGGTCCTACCTTGTTCTATAATAGAACTTCAAATTACTTAAGGTTATTATACTATCCTTAAAATGAGCATATTTTGTTTTACATTTATTTCTTCTCAACCATTTGAATATACTTTAAGCTTCTTTTATATATTTTTGTAGAAGAGTAAGTTGATTTTTATGTAAAAATGGTATATAATGAGAATTTTGGCTTCTAGTAAATTTGCATACTCTGTATTCTGAAATAAGTCCCACTGACAACCTAAATGTGCCATAAATTACAAAAAGGTGTATTTAATTGAATTTTTTAAATGCAAAAGATAAAGGAGAAACTATAAGTGAAATAAATGAAAAACAGAGAGTTGAAAAAATAGTAAGATGTGAAATCTGAAATCAGAATTTCCCTTAGTGACAATTAGCAATACTTGTGATCTGAAGCCATGGGGATTAATCACCAGCTGAGCAGCATAAGGGACATCAGTCCATTACAATTACAAATACTGTATTCTTTGAGAATTTCAAACTTTGGCCTGCCCTCTTTAATTCATATTATCTTTCCAGATTTGCATGTCCTCCAGTTCCTACAAGGAGTAAATTCAAAGCTGCTCTTCCTTAATCTAGGTTCCTGGAAATTCTTGCGTATCAACTATGAGCTAAACAAATAAAAACAAAAACAAAAAGAAAGAAAAAGAAACCACAAGAAAATAGGCCAACACAAGCAAAATTCAATAGAAACAATGATTCACTAATTTAGTTCTCTCAATTGCTTCAATAATTGAAATTTTCAGATACAGAATATGAAAATATAAAATGTAATAATGCATAAGAAATAAACAATGGAATAATAAGAGAGCAAATAAAAAACAAAAGCAATAATCCTAATATATTTGACTAGTCAGATGTGAAAAAATAACCAAAAGTATTTTTTTAATACAAGTTGTATCAAATAACTGGTAACTCAATGGATACTTTAAAAGATGACTAGAAGAGCTGAAGACATTTATACACATGAGACCCAAAGCCCTAAACCATCACACAGAACAGAGACATAGAGAAATTGAAAATAGGAGAGTTAAGAAGACATAAAGATAGAACGAAAGAAGGTATATTACATATTTAATGTAAATTCCATATGAGAAGGATGTAAAGTATAAAGTTGAGTCACTACTGGGTAAATTACCATTTTCCAAAATTCATAAAAGATAGGAGCCATCCGACTCTGGAATTACAAAGTATCCTCCGTAGAATTTTACAAAATGAAAAATATACCTAGGTTTATTATCATGAAATCATTTTTACATGAATTCCTCTATTAAAATGCGTATAAAGTTAACACTGTGTATTATTTATTTAAAATCATTCAAAAATCATTGTATGATTTTAGCATTATTTTTGAAAAATGATGGGTGCAGAGTTGCTAAAACTTTGGGATCTAAAATCCATGAGAGATTCATTCTCTGGGTCAGAAGTCAGCAAACCATGCTTGCAAATGTCTGCCTTTTTAAAAAAGTAAACTTTAATTGTAATATAGCCATGCCATTCATGCCTTTTTGTAGCTGCTTATGGGCTACAAACAGCAGAGTTGAATAGTTGCGACAAGACTGCATGGCCTATAGAACCTAAAATATTTATCATCTGTCTTTTTAAGATGAAGCGTGCAGACTTCTGCTCTAGATGAAGCCTATTTGATTAATACTGCTGAGAAAAAAAACACATTGTTAAATATCATCACCTTTAAGTGTTTCATTTGACAGATCAATTTCTAACTTAATAATGATCTTCAAGAAATGATATCCGTGTTATGAGAAATGTCAACATGATTCTTAAAGGAAGAGGCGTATGAAGAAAACCTATGACAGAAAAGGAGAGTTTGTACAGGGCTCTCAGTGGGTAAGCTATTGAGGGTCAGAAACACTGGGATATTCACCTATTTCTAGAGGAGAATGGTATTCTATCAGGACAGGCAAACAACTCTTATATCTCATGGGTTAACTCAAATAAAAATTATTTAGCTCTCACTTCGCATTCTGGTGGTGTTTGTAGGACTGCTGGCTTAGATCACTGCAGACAGTCAGAGCCAGGTTCTTTCAGTGGGTGGTTCTGTGACACCCTAGGGGCTCAGATGGAGAAGATAGCATATTGCAGGCTTTTTATAGTACAGGTATACAAATATCCTAAACTAAAACCTTGGTCCTAATATTTTCAGATAATTTAAACACTTCATAAGACAACCAGATTTTAAGACTAAGGATTTTTTTTTCAAATGGTAGAAAATTAATATAAATGAAGATTTTTCTATGAAAAATAATCTAATAAATGATTTTTCTTTTAAGTTTCCTTTCTATTTTCTCTACCTCAGCATAGACATTTCTGGTAAAGTACATATCTTATTTGAGAAAGGTGAATTTTTTCTTAAGTGTGTTTCAATATTTAAATTTTAGAATTCACAGACTTCATATTTTTTTTTCTCCAGTGCTGATTTCAAGCAAAGTAAACTAATTTAATTAAGGATTGAGGCTTAGTTAACTACTTACTTTTTATTCATCCTCATCTCTTGCACTCATATAATATAAAATCTATTTAATACATATTTACACACCTCACACACTCTATACTCTCCAGGATTTTATTACAAAATAAGTGGAAAAGGCTTTATACTGTTTGGTCTGAAATATCTACTGACTCACCATTGGATAAATTCATTTCTAGAAGACGTAATTAGTTCCTTGCTCCATATAGATAAATGACTTAAGATAATTATTTTTTGTTTGTTTAAGGCATCTAAATTGGGTAAACAGAGATATTTACATATGTTATAAAGCTGCTTTCTGCCCATCAAAGTAATATACAATTTATCTATTCTATCAAAGCAACACCAAGGCTTCTTTACCCCATCAGTTGGGGCACACCTCAGCCAGGCTCTCATAATGAACATCCCAGATGGGCAGAGTCCCAACGTTATTGTGAGCTGCCTTGACCCTCTCGAACTGCTGTAAGGACAAGATCAGCCTGAAGAAAGACTGAAGGGGCAGCTGGAGGGGCACCCCATGGGGAGATGGTAAGAGGAGACTATTCCCTGAGTACTCCAAATGTCACCTGAGAGGACAAAAGGCCTCTCTAAGAATTTATGTCATCTGATTAAAACAATAGTGTTTTATAGATGTAGATCTTTATTACTTTAGATAGAGATAGTATTTTTTTCTTTTTTAAGATACTGATTCAAGAAGCATTCATTTCCTGAATCTACCCCTGGCTAAAAGTTGAGTTAGAGCATTTTGAATGACACAGGAAGTGGCAGATTGCCAAAGATTCCTATAAATGGAATGCCTTGTGTATACCTGCCCTCTACAGTGTTATTCTAGAGACACATTCACGGATAGGAATTGGGATAAGCAGGGGGCCTAAGGAGGAGTAAATCTAGGCCACTGTATTTACTATGTAGCTTAAAAGACATAGGGAGGAACCAGAGGGCAATCAGAAGACATAGAACATTCTCAGAATATAATCTTTGCAGTGACTTACTGTATTTCCCCATGTAGAAGACACACCCTTTTTCGAAAAATTTAGGCTCTAAAAACTGGGAGCATCTTATGCAGTGGTTGTAGGTAATTGTCAAGTCATTTAAGAAGTGTGGCATTTCAAATGCCATAGATGGAACTGAGGACGAGGCAATATATGAAGACAGTGATTCGTCATCAGACACAGATGAGGACAAGCTAATGGTTGGGAGTTTTGACAGTGATGAGAAGTTGTATGAATTTTATGATGACTAAAACTTGAGTTCAATAACTTTATATAATACATTTTTTTTCAAATTTTGGGCCCCAAAATTAAGGTGCATCTTATACATGGGAGCGTCTTATACATGGGGAAATACGGTACTTCCACGACTAGATAATTTATAACAAAAAAAAAAAAGATGAACCAACATGAGAAAATTCTCAGTAAAAATGTTAGGAGTAGAAATAGAGGGAAATTGATGAATAAATGCATTCTCCTGCATTACTTCACTTTCAAGTTAAAATGTAAACACTAATAATTTGGGAAAGTCACTTAAACCTGTAGATATATTTCTTTTCATGATCAATACTTCTGCCTTTTAAAACACAAAGTTCAGCAATTAAATGATTTGCATTCTGAAGGAAAATGAAAGTTTATGTAATTGTTTTATTAAACAACATATTAAAAATTTACCTGTTGTGTATCTTCTTAAATGGGTCAAGTGCTTAAGGAAAGGAATGAAGTGGCTGCCTTGGGCAGAGAGAGGTGATGCATATAAATCAAATCATAATATATGACTTGTTCCACTTAAACGGTTTTTTAAAAACCTTGCTCTGGGCAAAAAAAAAAAAAAAATGTAGCCAGAGCTTTGTAAGTTCTGTGTGACCTGAACACAAATTCAGGTAAACACATGTAGCCTAAGTGCATTATGTCATAAATGTTCAGTTCATTCACTAAGCAGACATTTATTGAACATGAAATCGGTGCCACACATGACACAAACTGTGCTTTCAAAAGTCTGTATGTGTAAAAGAAAATGACAACACACTATGCTTTCAGAACAGTCCAGTCAGCCTATTAAAGGATATAAACAAAGGAATGATCAAAATGAAACTAGGGAAAACATCCTGTGACAGGTACTGTCATCAGTGCTGACAAGGTACTGATTGTGAATTTTAACTCTGGAAGAGCAAAAGCTGGAGAGAACATAATTGTGACCTGAGACTTTAAAAATACTATAATTTTTTCCTGCCATGGAGAAATGGATAAGGATCTTGGGCCTACAGAACTGAAGATGAAAATGAACAGCAGGGGCGTATTTTCAGAAACATGGGAAATTTGGGTAGCTCTTGCAGGGTGAAGTGCTGTGAAATCGAACTAAAAAAAATAGAATTGGATGACATTATAAAGTACCTTATATGTTATGAACATGAATTTCTTTCCAAGCTGGGAATGAAGAATTGATAAATGTTTTATTTTTGTTTTGCTTTTATTCAAGCATGTCAATACTTTTTTATTTAAAAATATTTTAGAAATAAAACACTGGATATGAAAAATCGATGTAAGGCAGAAGGTGTTATTGTGATGTGAGTTATGAGTCAGTTAAAGGAGTGACCACAGGAAAGGCAGGAAAAGGTGTATTTAAGAAACGTTTCTGACATAGCTGATTGAATACCAAGGAAAAGAATGATAGAGGATCTGGGGATAATATGGGTTTATTGCAAAATTGTATAATTTCTCTCAGTGAGGATAACAAAACTCACCTAGTAAAACTCAAGTAAAAGTGTATAAATTCAAGAAATTGCATATGAAATTGGTGGCATCTACACTGAATAATTTGGATTGCTAATTTATGTTCTCTTTCAGGTTATCAATTAGAGAGAGCCTCATAGGTGATATATCCTAAATGTGTGTACAGAGAGCAGGTCAGACATATGTACCCTTCCTCTAGAACTTGAGAAAACAAAATGAAACCAAAAGCACCAGGTTGTGGCTGTAGCTTGGAGGATGGTGATGTCCCCTCTTACACTCTAAGTCAGTATATGAGTCAGATATTTCTTTCTGAGATTGGGATGTTTAAAGGCATTTAAAACTATGTATCATTCAATTAAATTTTCATTTATTTTTAGATTTTGATTTGCTATTTTAGAAAGCTTCGAATTTATATGCCCAACGGAGAGACAGTTACCTTGTAGTGGTTGATGGGAGATTCTAGACCCAAATTGCCAAGTTCGAATACTTCCTCTGTCATTTATTAGCTGTGACTTACAGCGAGTAACTTATACTCTTTGCTGAAGTTTATTCATCTGTAAAACAGGAATGATAGGAGCCAATACTATTCTTAGTAGAGTACTGTAATTACAGTGAGGAATAAATAATAAAAGCAAACACTGATAGTGCTCTTAAAAAGACCAGGCACTCCCTGCTGCAGTGGGTTGCCACGGGCTACCGTGTGTAGCCAGTAGCCAGCGTGAGCAGCCCTCAAGCCACAGTGAATGGCTGTCCAGAAGCCGGCGACTGATCTCCCTCACCCAGGAAGAGCGCAATGAT
>NW_017731501.1:3380056-3386455 GCF_001890085.2 Hipposideros armiger | reverse complement strand
CCCCAATTCCCCAATAAAATCTTAAAAAAAAAACACAAAAAAAACAGGCACTGATCTAAGCATTTTGTATATATTGTCTCATCAATTCCTTATAAAAATACCTACAATGTATGCTTTATTATCCTGTTTACAGATGAAAAAATCATGGTACAGAGATGTTAAGTGACTTGCTCAGTCAAGCAGCCTGTGTTTGGCAGACTCATTATTTGAAATCAGTCAGGGTCCACTGTCTGTCTTACAACCAGTTTATTTCTTGATTCTTTCATGGGTGATTTTATTTTAAGCATCATAGGTAGATGAGTTCACACATGTAAAGTATTTAGAACAGTGCCCAGCACTGATTAACTGCCAGTAAGTGCTAGCTGTTGCTTCTGCTACTACTGTTTCTACTACAATTTAATAGTTAATCTAGAGAGAATGACTATCTGAAGCTGAAGTGCCTTATATACATACAGCACCTTATGTACATATATGCACATATATAACCTATACTTGGTTAGAGAAGTCTCTATCATAGCAGCTTATTACTGTACCATTCCGTTTGTTTTGTTTTATTTTTTATTTATCTGATTCATTGTCTGTTTGGCTTGTTAGAATATAAACTCCATAGAGAAGAAACTGTGTCTCCCTGTTTCTGTTTTGCACCCAGTGACCAGCACAGAGTTGGACACATTGTAGGTACTCAGTAAATATTTATGATAAAGGTAAACACAATAGAAATACAAAGAAAAGTATCATCCCCCTTCCCCCCACAAGTCACTTACACAGGCTATCACAAAGGCATTGCAAAAAGAAGAACATTTTGCATTATTTTTCTATAACCATTAGCAAATTACATATGGCCAGGCCCTCCGCAGAAAGAGTGTGTGCATAAAAGAAATGGAAGCAGGGTCTCCCAGGCCCACTTAACAGTACCGCTACCATTCTTCCCAGATCTCCTACCTGCCTTGTTCAAAAGTAGCATATGAAGATAAATATATCTCCTGGAGTTACAGCCCAGATGAGGTCAGCTCCTGAAAACTGTGAAATGCCTCCTATGAAGGATTTCTCAGTTTTGAAGGAAAGATATTTGAATCCAAAAATGAAGTTTTGCCTCCTCCAAAGAGAGATTATATTTATAATAGTTTATTGTGCAAAAAAGCACGCCACCTTCTCACTTACACTTACAGAATTTATATATCTTATCCATACTCCATAAGATAAGAAAACCAAATATTTTTTTCCCTGTATGTTCTCAGCAAGAATAAGCTATAAGAGAGTACTGTTATGTCTATTTTAATATCCAAAATGAGAACCTAACTTTCAATATTTTGGAACTGAGGAATATTATAGAAAGGAACATAGAGGGAATATATGAAGAAGAGAGTGGAAAGCAATGATTAATTAGAGAAAGTTATTTTCTTATATGGAGACCTTTGGAAAAATGAACATAAGAGAAAATATATATAAACCTCCTTAAATGTCAATCTTTTTTTTGGGAGGAAGAAGTAGTTTCTTGGTATTGATTTTCACCTAAAAATGTCTTTGGTATCAAATTTGTAAATGTTTAGAATTCATATCCTCTTTACATGATTGAAAAACTTGCTATCACTTTTATATATTTCTTATCACATATGTACATTTTAATTAGTACTGAGTGGATATTTTGTAAAAGGTCATGTGTTGGACATAAGGTAAATAAGTCATGATTCTAACCCCCAAAATGTTACTGTGCTAAAACATAATGCAACACTGATAGTGTGATTTCTCAACTAAAATGATGCTCTTACATGCATTAAATTTTGTTTACCAAAAATAGTTACTTGATTTTTATTCCATTCACCTGATCACATTTTAACAAATCAGTATAACATAATACTATATTGATGTTTACATGAATAAAGTGTAGAAAAGTGTTCATTACTTCTGATAGCCATGTTTATATCTTAGTCAGTAAAAAGATTGCTGTTTTTAACACAATAAAATTTTAATCTAGATCTAAACATTTAATTCTGCAGGGAATTTTAGTGGAGTCACATGAAGAAAAGGGAAGAATGCCAGGAGTAGAAACAAAACAGGATCTCTATGGTTAGAGTAAGAGAAAGTGGTTTGACGTGTGTAAACAGAGATATAATTATTAAGCTTCAATTATAACCCACATCTATTCCTCTATTAAATCAGATGAAATTTCTTATTATTATTATTATTATTATTTTATTATTTTATTATTTTTTTTAGCTGAGCCATCCTGCCATCTGTTGGCATCTCAGCTCGGGCCGGGAATAGAACCGCTGTTGCTCAGAGCTTGCACTCTTGAGTGAGCTCTTAACCAACTGAGCCACTCAGCCGGCCTCTTATTATCTTTTTAAATTGACTTTTCTTTCATCTTAAAATGTTTAATAAAGCAGTAATTATTTTACTATACTTACTTGCACTTAAATTATGTATACTAATGGTTATGTATCATTTAATACATAACCTGCAGTTCATATAATTTAGGTTGAGTAATGCATATGAAAGCATACAGTGTCATTGATGTTTAAAAATGTAAACAACAGTCATACATATTATATCATAAAAGTATTGAAAGAGTGTGAATGAAAATTCCACCAAAGATTTTTACAGCGATTTGAACGGCAAGGTGTTCTATAGGCTTCTGCCGCTTCTTACCTCCAGATGAATGTTATTTAATTCAAAGCTCCATTTTTTCAATACATGGGTAATGTGTATTTAATTTAGCCACCATAAAATGTAATATTTTTTTTCCTTTTTGAGCCACCCTTTTTGTGAGTATCCTTACAGGGTATAATTCTTTGCAAACAGTCCTTAGTCCTGATCTATATTGTAAACAGAATTTGTACATATGGCTCAAAATGAATGATTGAATCAATTTAAAATACTTCACATGTTTTCAAAGATGAATATCCACAGCATCAAAATACCTATGGAAAAAGGATTGGCTTGTTTTTGGGTTTTTTTTTTTTAACTCGACAAAAAACAATTGATGTGTCACAAAAAGAAATGAGTTGTGATAAGAGACAGACAGGGAATGAAATTTACTATATTAGTTTTTGTACAACTATGCCTCACTTCACAGGATAAATGTAATCTTCAAAATGTGGAAAATTATTTTTTTTTAAATCAAGTCTTAGTGTAGACATGTTAGCAAAACCCACTTTTAAAAGAAAATGTGTGTATGTGCTTTGCGTGTGTGTGTTTGCTTAGTTCTTTCTGTGCTCCTATCTAGTCAGAAGGGGCGCAAAAACAACTTTAGGAAAAAAAAGCTTATAGAGGCTTTCTATGTCTATCCAAATCACAAATTGCAAATCCTAACCTTGAATGAGTTTTTGTAAGGCTTTTATATGAAGGCTTGTATCTTTACATTGAAATGAAAGTGACATGCCACCTAGCTGGTGAGGATGGTTATGGAGAGATTTTCATAGAATTTTAATACCTAGATTACAAGCTACATAAGGGCAAGTATCGTTCTACGTCTTGATCACTGAAATGTCCCAAGCCTCTAGAATACTATGCCATATGTAGTGAGACTCAGTAAATGTTTGTTGGATGAATGATGGAAACATTTGTAAATGATCACTCCGCTTATGTTTTAGATTACAAAAATGAGAATGTAGCCAGCTGTAAGTTACTTGTCTGAGGCAGATGGTGGCAAAATTGACTAGAATTGACATACTAGTCTTTTGCCACCATCTGGCTCAGACAAGTAACAGTGTCCTTCAATAAGTTATTTTACTATTAAGTGCTAAATATGTGATAAAAGTCAGCATCAACCAAGGCCATATACACTAAAAGAGGATTTCCAGGCAAACATATTCTTATATTCTGTATACCTCCTTACTTAAATTATTTTCTGATTTATGAAAAATTTGACATGAGGTAGATAAGGCATTATAAATTTTATAACGTAGATGTGTTCATGTATTCAATAAACATTTAGTAAATCTTTTCCTTCAGCAGGATGCTAAGTAGTGGGGATATAATTGTGACCCATCTACGTTTTCTTTTGTGACAGAAACAAATAAAAAAAGCAAACACATAAGTGAGCAAAATAAATTTGTCTAATGATAAGTGCTTTAAACAAAATACATGGCTATGGGAGTTTGGGAATTGAATGAGTCTGTAGTTATAGTTCTCAGGGGACCAATTTTGAGGAGATAACAGTTAAGCTGAGATCTTTAAATTATAAATTCAGCTTAAAAAAAGTTTCTCAGGTGGATAGGGTCTAAATATCTCCAAAGACATATATGCCACTGGGAAGGCAGAAGGAGAGAGCTTACAATACCTGTAATGTACAACAACCAGTAGACTTGGAAATGTTTGTATCCAATAATGTCCATTTACCAAAGTGGGAACATTCCTGTTCTATAACGTAGTTATTGTGATGCACCCATATTATTTTTATATTGTTCAATCAATGTTTGGAATGTTAAAATAACTTCCAAATATAAAACAAAGCAATAGAATTTTGATAATGCCCAAACAAATGCAGTATAATTTTATATATTAAGTTTTGACTATTTTTCTATTTTTTATTTGATTTCTTTATTTTATACATGTTTCCCAGGATAGTCCACTGGTCTTACAGTCTGACAGGAATGTAACAGTGAATGCAAGAAATCACATGGGGCAGTTAACTGGACAGCTGACAGTAGGTGAGTGTTTTGGGGTAAATTCACTTGTACCATTTTACTCCATTTAATACTCTGTGCTTGTTTAAACTGGGAAAAGCAAAAATATATTATTTCTCTAATATATAACTAGACATCACATACAGCTCAATTATCTTACACATGATTCGATTTGTCAGTTATGGTTTCCTCTGTTTGGCAGTTATTACTCTTGTCAAATGCATCATTATGGCACTGAATTATATATATTTGGCTGTTATTCCACTTGAATTAGAAAATATACAATTTTCTCAACAAATATATCATCCTAGCGTATGTTAAATTATAGTGAACAGCCTTAACAAAAATGTGAGATATAACATTACATAGTCTATATATTTTAGCAAATAATTATTATAGCAAATAATTTACTTATAAATATTATCTGCTTACATAAATTAGAAATGACAATATTTGCATGTTGTAAATGTTAACATTTAGGAATTACTTATAAATTTGATTTTGAATTATCTATCCTTTAAAGTTTATAGGCTTCAGAAATTATAAATATGTTATTGAAAAAGTATGAATTTTATCATATTGTCAAAAAATTCAATGTAGTTTTTCATATTACGTGGCATTATTATTGGATTCAGTTTTTGTAATAAGAAAGACAAATTCAAAGTCAGTTGTAATTATGTAAAATAATACAAAAATTTGATTTCTGTGTAACTGCTAAAGTATTTTAGGAATACTTTATTTTCCTGTGGGAAAATTACCTAACAGTGATTTTGTATGTGTGTGTGTGTGTGTGTGTGTGTGTGAAACTAAATTATCAATGGTAAATTACAATTCTGAAGAATGAGTTATCCTCATCTTAATGTTAAACTCATCATTTTAATGCTAATGTATATATACAATTTTTCTAATTAAGTTACACAAATATGACATTTAAAATGTTAGATTTATAAACATGAGTTTGATTCTGTCCACTTTCTTGTAGGTATATGAAATAGTTTTTGATATCCTATTCATTTTAATGAAGCCAAAAGTGAAACTTGTATTTTAGCATATGTGTATTTCCAAAAAACAATGCATTTTATTTAGAATAACTAAATTGTATTTTACATATTATTTAAAGCATATGAATTGTTCAATAGATATGTATTAATTACTATAAGTAATTAATAGCATTTTGTGATAACATAGAAATTATAAATGGGAGGAAATACAAATATATTGAAAATTACATAACAGAAAGATGTCTATGGATACAAAACAGAACTGATTGACAAGCATGAGGCACTCAGTTGAATTGACCATGCCAGTTCACTGTAATGCCAGAATGCTAGGAGTTGGCCTAAACTGGCAGATTTTCCATATGATATTCTCTTAATATTGATAATACTTTATTTAGATAAAACATTCTTTTAAATTCTGTTCTTGTTCCAAACTTACTTTAATATAATATTGATATTTTCAATTGAGGAAAAGAGGAAGAAAATAATGAAGGAGAAGGGAAAAAGGGTGTGGGTGGAGAGACAAAGTTTATGCTTAGTTTTACATGAAGCAAATCAATAAGTTCATGATATAACAGCTTATTTCTGTGAATGAAAATAAACTCATTCCAATGTAGCTAAAACTAAAAACTAAAAACATCCTGATCCTCGGGCCGGCTGAGTGGCACGTTGGTTAAGAGCTGGCTTGGGACGCCAGAGTGCCCCGGTTCGGATCCCACATATGAGGGCCAGTGACACTGCCCTCTACAGCTAAGATGCTGAACAACAGCTCA
>NW_017731501.1:3331987-3379901 GCF_001890085.2 Hipposideros armiger | reverse complement strand
ACGACAGCAACTTGTCTGTTCCCCTTCCCCCAATTCCTCAGCGCTGTTCCCATCCCTCAATTCCCCAATAAAAACCTTTAAAAAAAAATAAAAACATCCTGATCCTCTGGGTATACTGTTGGAGGCCTCCATCTTTTCACTGATTTGTATTTTTTAATGAATATTCAGAGAACAAAGGAAGACATAGATAAAGGGAACTGGGGAGGAAATAATGCGTACACATTTGTAGTCAAACTATATGAGACTCAAAAAAAAAATTAGTTCTTAGAGGCTCAGTTTTCTCATCTCTAAAATGAAGATAAGGACACTTTTTTGAATAATGAAGCAGGGCAATTTCAGTGTCTGTACATGGTAGACAATCATATTTTGAATATTAATATTTTTATGATGATGATTATAATGATTGGTATCACTTAGGTTACAAATAAATTGCTGTTACTTGTGAAATCTTATGATGATTTTCTATCCAACATATCTCTGTAATAGTACTTGAGGAATGTACTCTGGATCACCATACTGTTGCAAATATACTACAGAACACATCACAGAAAGTGCCTGATGTGTGGAAAAATTTTTAATCATGTCAAAATAAAATTATCATTAGGTAGAATTTGAAGAGATAATAGGATGAATTCAAGCAACGTATTTAATCAGCATTCATTTTTAAAGACTTTAATTTTAGTTGTATTGACATAAAGTAGTTGCTATAACCCTCTTTTTCTGTTGCCTTTTGACTGTCCTTCAGTTTTTTTGTTGTTGTTTCTTTGTTTTTAATAGGGGAACAGTGTGCTTTTCCAGGACCCATCAGCTCCAAGTCTAGTAGTTTTTTCAATCTAGTTGTGGAGGGCACATCTCAGTGGCCCATGTAGGGATCGAACCTGCAAACTTGGTGTTATGAGCACTGTGTTCTAACCAACTGAGCTAACCAGGCGCCCCTGCCCCCTTTATTTTTTGTTTAGGAGCATAGTCTTGATTATAATATAGACTTGGTACTATTTTGCAGTGTTTAAAAATACACTGCCAAAAATGGACTAACAATTATGGAAAATAAATTCAGTTACTCTTCATTTTCTAAGTAAAGCCATTCTAATTTCTACCCCAAAATCTATCCATTATTATTAGAAAACCGTGACAAACTGAATATTTTCCACATTACACTCACATTATATATGGGAAAAGAAAATGTACCTTATCAGTAGCTACCTGATTATATATAAAATTGGTCAGCAAAGCAAATATCCATTCCCCTTGTACCCTGCCATTTTTTCCCCCAATACAAGCCTACCTTTCTGCTGATTAAATTTGCAGGGATATGTGTAACCTAAGGCCTAAGCAGACCAGGTGTGTATATTCTAATTCAGACTCACTCTGAAAATATGAACCCAGATTATTTCTAATTCAATAAACTAAGAAAATGTATTTTAAACATATGCCAACTCAGACATAATCAAAATTAAATCTTAATATTTTTAGAATTTATGTAAATAATAACAATCAACAAATACATTTGTATGCTTATAAAGTTCCAGGCTTTTTTTTTTAATTAAAGTTTATTGGGGTAGCAATTATTAGTAAACTTACTTAGTTTTCAAGTGTACTATTCTGTAATATATCATCTATATATATCACATTGCGTGCTCACCACCCAGAGTCAGTTCTCCTTCCATCACCATATATTTGATTCCTTTTACCCTCATCTACCACCCTCTCTCCCCCTTACCCTCTGGTAACCACTAAACTATTGTCTGTGTCTATGAATTTTTGTTTCTTCATTTGTTTGTCTTGTTCCTTTGTTGCTTTCAGTTTTATATCCCACATATCAGTGAAAGCGTGCGGTTCTTGACTTTTTTCTGTCTGACTTATTTCACTTAGCATAATCTCACTGATGTCCATTGCAACTTTATTTATGGTGGCCAAGACATAAAGTTCCTGGCTTTATGTTAAATGCCTGTTAATATCAGAATACCCCCAACCCCTCAAAGACTAAGATTCCAATTTTTCATAGGAGGAGATTAATGAATTCAAACTACTTTATACATTTTTTTTTCTTTTCAGAATAAAGCTGAAAGAGAGGGATCAGATTGTTCTTGGGAAGCAGTTAAAGAAAGTATAAGATCCCAAGAGGTCAGAATCCTTGCAGAAAAAACAAGAACTTTTATACACTTGTCTCAGAACCATTAATCAGATCAAAATTTCCATTTTTCATTTATATGTCTATGTTAGCAGGGCATTTATTCTTTTAATAAGTGACAAAAATGGTGTATAATTTTAGGTATTATGTGTTCATATGTGTTGATAGAATGATATTTTATATTTTTGGAGCATTTTCATCAAATAATGTGGATAAAAGATGTGATATATGCACCATTTTTGTGAAGCTTATCATATTCTCTTAGGAAAATACAAAAATGTGATATATAGAATAAAAATCATTTTAGGGCATTGCAGATGAGATATTACCATGTAGTTTTGATACAGACTTTATTCATAATAGTAATAATAGTAATAATTAATGTAATTGGATTTGCTAAAATGTAACAACCTTTCTCACAATTTCATGAGGATAATTATCTTTTATTTACCAATAACATTACATTGATCTAGAATGGAAAAGATTTAAACTACTTTTATAAGTAGTTTAAAAATATAAATGCTTATTTCATAAAAATAATTGCTGTCCAATAACTCATACCCAACTTAATTGAGGTTTTAAATTATAGGTTGCTTATTCTTACATTATATTATAAGTTATTATTTATTTTTGATAAAAAGCAATGGCTAATACTTTTTGCCCTTTTGTATGCTTTTTGTTATCAGTCTATAGCTAGAGAACAAAAATAAAAGGAGGATAAACTGAAAAGTTGACTATGGAGTAATATTAATGGGTAAAACTAGTTTTGTTTTTAATTAATTTTTGTCAGTAGACCCGTTCATTTAAATTTGAGTCATAGTCAAGGATGTTTGAGAAACCAAAAATGATTGCTATATGGTCCTGTGTTGTAAACATAAGTTCCATAATTTCATGTCTATGTCATTATCCCAGTAAAACATTAACACTCATTGGCTATTAAGTAATTGGAATGCCATTATTCTGAAATTTTACTTTTAAAAATGTGCCTGAAGTCATAATTTTATGTTTAAAATGGGATTTCATATTTCATCGTAATTCTTTTTGTTCAATGTTCAATAAATATGGGAGAATAAATTAACTCCTAGAAACTGCTAGCTGTTAGAATCATTTACTCATTGTTATTATTTCCATTTATCAAACATCAGTGACTTATTCAAATTACAGAAAAACCTCATTTATAATCTGTAATTCCTCATTTTTCTGTCTCTCCTCAGTATTTCTTCAAACTTCTTCAAATTGATTCTTAAATAAGTCCAACTATATGGAAATAAGAAAGAATGTCATTGACAAGAAATTAAACACAGTGATATTTACATTTGGTACTAATTTCCTTTTCATATTTTACATTTTGAGGATTAAATACCACATAATACTGAAAAAAAGTATAGACAACTTCTGCAGGGCAGTCAGCTGGTTTCCTCTGAGGTCTGGGGAGCTTGGCTTCCTTGCCCTGGGTACTTGGGAGGGAGCCGTCAGGGAGTGGGGATGGTGAGCAGCAGGCAGGTGGCCAAGCAGAGACGTCAGTACGGCCTTTTGCCTTTTCTAGGGGCTGTGGATCAGCTACACACTTAAAAATCATTTTTTTTTATAACTAGAGAAGATGTGCTTGATAAGAAAAAGTATACATTAGGTTTCTGTAAGGGAATATTTTTCTTTGATTTGTTTTCTTATTTTGAGTCTTATACATGAATAACACTGTCCATAGGGTGAAACAAACATTTTAAAAATACACTAAGTTTATAAGGAGATAAAAATTATAAATGTATAAAATTACATTGAAGTTAGTGTGTTTATCAATATGAAACATATTTGTATCCTATAGCGTGATTAATTAAACTGCATTGACCTTCCTGGTAGTAAAGGTGTCAAGGGAATTGTGGCTGATGACATGATCACACTACATTTAAGGAGAAAACATATGAGCTTCTTATGGGAAACCAAAGTTTTGTTTGTTGTTTTTTTTTATGTTACACTGAATGAAATGTACACATTGATTAATAGAAAGAAAACCAGATGATACAGTATATACTATTTTAGCAACTCTACATCAAGAGAAGTTTTGGATATGCTAGTACTTTGGCATAATGCTTTAAAGAATGCTGAGAACACACCATGAAGTACAGATAGATAAAAATACTTGTGGGTGGCAAAATAAATAAATAAATAACGTTTACTGGTTCAACTTAATTCAAGGATAAAAATCTAGACCTACTTGCAAGAGATGATGTGCGTGTCCATTCCTGAAGTGATATATACTTTCACTTGGGCTTGTTATTGGTCAAATGAAGTGAGAGCCCAGAAACTTAGTAATTGTCACTGGATATTTTCACTTCAGAAATAAAGTGAACTGATAATAAATTTCATACCCTTTAGTAAAAACTGAACACCCTAATTTAGTCTCTTAAGTGCGTCAATGGTTATCTGTCCACCTCATTTTTAAGACACACACACACACACACACACACACACACGCACACATGCACACACACACACACACACACACACACGCACACATACACACAGGTTTCCCCACAGAATTGCTGTAACAAAAGTATTGGGAAGCAAAGTCGGCACAACTTTACAAAAATGTTTCTAAATTTACTACTGCACACAGCAGTATTCATTGAGACATCGGCATCTTTTTATTAAATTTATTGGGGTGACATTGGTTAATAAAATTATATAGGCTTAAAGTGTACAAGTCTACAATACATCGTCTATATATTTCTTTGTAGTCCATGCAATATGATACAAGATAATATGTTTGGAAGCTTTTCCAAAAACATTTACTGACCACCTATCATGGCAAAATAAAATCTCTATAATGCAAGTAGTAAATAAATCACATAATTAATCACAAAATTTTAACAGTAACTATGTTACTATTAAGAATTTAATATACATAAATGCTTATTAGATTGTTCAAACCACTGAGCATTTTTTAATGTTCCACAAATATAAGTTAATTCATATATCCTAAGATTTCAAAAGATTAGACACAAAAGATTCTTGCTAGAAAGTCACTTTGATTATGACTATTAAGAATTAAGAAAAAAATTGTTTTTTATAGAAAACCAAAAAACTCAGAAACTAAGTTCAATGAAAATTATTTTGAAATACAGGAATATATCAATTTTAACTAATAAGGGTAATCATATGATTTATATAATATATCAAAATGTATGAGAGTGTGTTCGCTTAAAAATCATAATTTCCTCAGAAACTAGTTTTGGGACAGAATTACTTTTTGATAATTAATAGCATGGATTCTATTAACAGCTAAATCCCAGTTACTCTGGGCAGGCTCTCCAGGCCGCAGTGGAGATAGTATGAGTATTCATCTCATACAGTAGATGTGATAATTAAATAAGTGAATATATGTGAAATTCTTGGAATAGTTTCTGAAGCATACTATGCATTATGTATATGTTAGTAAGTGTAATTTTTATTAGATCTTCATGTAAGTAATTATGTACACTTGGCCAAGCCTCTGGGTCTTACTTTCCTTATCTATGAAATGAGTATTTGCCAGATTGTCTCCATGGTTCTTTCCTGTTCCAAGTCTGAAAGTGAAAATTGTTTCTTACCTTCAGAGAAGGAAATTAGTTGATGAATCCTCTGGTCCATTAAATTCCCCACTACTCAGTAATCCTGACAAAATAACATCTGATTTGAGGTTTTGACATCTTAGCCACAAATTATAATTACATATTTTAGATTTAAAATGAAGAATGTAAATAAATATAACTAAATCAGCATCATTGTTCTTTTTATTTCATGAAAATTTAGCTTACAGAACATTTTTAAATAAAATGTATCCCTATCCCACAAAATAATTAAACAGGCCCAATCAGTTTATTTTCGTAAAGCCTAAATATCAGCATGTTTTGTCCCTAAATGAATGGAGAAAAATGTAGATGAGGGTTTTATAATAAATATTTAAAGACCCCTAAAGTGACATGTAATCTTGCATTAAAGCAATTACTACTGTGAACACCTGGGAATCGCTTAATTGACTGCAGATGGTGTAGAACATATAAAAAGTAGGTTACAGATTATTCTCACGTACCAAATTTATCTTTTTTGTCATTGACTCACTTTAACTTAGAGAATGTTGTAATAGTCTGGGACAACTTAATAAGAATGAATATTTTATGTAAAATAGTCTGTGCAAATCTTGGAGAATAGATCAACAAAACACTTAGGTTTAATATTATACATACATTTTAAATTATTAAGTTCATTCATGATTTTTAAGAGTTCATTGTTAACACCAACTTATTTATTTATTCATATTAATTAAACTACTATTAGTTTAACATTAATTAATCCATTTGAGAAAACAGTACATTGAAGTAAATGCCTATGATATTAGAAGGATGGCATTCTTAGAAATTAGGACCCTAAATCTGTGTAACTCAGGTATAATGAGATTTACAAAGAAAAGAAAAGATAATAATGTGTATATTTTAAAAAGTTATATCACAGGTGTATTTTCTATCATTGTTTTATCCTGAGTCATTACACTATCATTTTAGTGTAAGTTATTATTTGTTATTACCTTAAAAAATGTAGTTTCAAATACTTAATTTCTCAAATATACATAGAGTTAGGAATGCAGAATCAAGGAATACTGATAATTATTTTCTTCCTGGAGGACCTAGATCAAATTCTGAAATAGATGGTTTGGCTAGTCATTTTCAACCTATGCTGGCCTGTCATCCTTCTCTTTTCATGTACCCTGTGTCCCAGTCGATAATCATTGCAGTTTTGTGAAGTCGGTTCTATTTAATAGTTCTCTGTTTTATGGTCCTAAACACCATCCCTGTAAGGTGTTGGCCACAGCTTCTCAAAACTGTTAGTAGCTAATCTACTAGAATTGTCAGGGATACTAATGCTTCAATTGATAGGAAAACGTCTTTGAGTGTTCTCCCTTCCAGGCAACATATATGTTTCAAATATGGTCTTTAGAAATGAGGCCTTTAGTTGTCAAAGGAATAAATCAAGTCTTGAGTATTTAGGAATGAAGTTTTAAGATAAAGTGAGAAATGGTGGCGCTATTAAGACATATTGTAAAGGTGGCATATTCTACCATCTTAGCTTTACCTAGGCCAGTCCATCTCCTTTTATGACGTTAAAAAGAGATAATAGATTTTTTTTCAGCAAATAAAATGCAAGCACTTCAGTATTTCTAACATTATAACACTGAGAAAAGCACTGAAGAAATTAATAACCATTTTGTTAATTCTATGATTACGTGAAGTTATTCAAAATATGCTATGACTCTAGCCCAGTGTTCAAACTTTAATGATAAGGATATTGTAATGAGATAAAATTATCTGTTTCAGAGCTCATTAAAGGATAAAAGTGGAATAAAGTAAACAAAATAGAAAAAGAGTGTTTTTTTTTACTTTTTATTTTAGATATTTAGTTATATGATTTATCTGAAATTAATCGGTTTTTAATTTATACACTGAACCAAGCTTTGTCTTTAATTTGGCTCCATTTGTAGGACCTCAGATTGCTAGTGAATTTGAGTTTCATATATAATTGACTTATTGAACATGTAATTTTTTTCTTGACCTCAATAAGAAAATTGTCTTTGGAAATTTGGTTAACGGGGCATACTGTTCGCAAATGTAAGGTCATGGGACTAATTATCTGAAAACATCTGGTAGTAGGAAGCTAAATAAAATTTAGGGATCTATAGTACACAGAAGATTATTGACTTCAATATTTGAGGCCTTAGATGAGGTTGCAGCCAAGCCCAGGCCACTAAAAAACAATGCTAATTGACTGGTAATGGAATAGAAGGAGATAAACTGTGGGAGCCATTACTTACAATGACCTAGTTCTGTTAACCACATTAGCTTTTTTTTTTTTCAAGTTTTGCTTTGGATTATATGTCTATTCTTATGTGTAATTTTGGAGAAATTCCAAGTCAGATAACGCATGCATCAGAAAAATAAAGCACGGTGGGAATAGAAAATTGAGCATAGGAAAAGGGAAAAATAAATGAGAGCAATTCTTGTTTCTAAGTATTTATTGGACTCCTGACAGTATACTCCTCATAGTGAGGAGCCAGTATTACCAAATTTCTTAAGACAACCTTAAGATTGCTGTATAATAAATCCCTTAATCTGCATACTTCAAATTATTTAATAAGCTCTGCATTTACTTGCAACCTTTTCCTACAATGTTCTCTTCAGATATTTTTGTCATATTTGTGTGAGTGTATATATATATATATATATATATATATATATATATATATATATATACATACACATACATATATTTAATTTTATTAAATTTATCGGGGGTGACATTGCTTAATAAAATTATATAGGTTTCAAGTGTAAAATTCTCTAATATACCGTCTGTATATTGTGTTGCGTGTTCACCACCCAATGACAGAAGAATATATCCTTCTGTCACCATGTATTTGACCCCCTTTACCCTTTTTATCTTCCCCTTATACCTCTTCCCTCTGCTAACCACCATATTGCTGTTTGTGTCTATGAGTTTTTGGTTTTTTGTTTGTCTTGTTTGTTTGTTTCTTTTAGTTTTATATCCCACATATGAGTTAAATCATATGGTTCTCAACATTTTCTGTCTATTTTACTTAGCATGATATTCTTAAAATCCATCCATGTTATCATAAATGCAGCATTTCACTTTTTCTTATGGCTGACTAGTATTCCATTATATATATGTATGACAGACTACATGCCACCAAAGTAAAAGTCCAGAACCAGATAGCTTCACTAGTGAATTCTACCAAACATTCAAAGATGATTTAATACCCGTCCTCCTTCAACTTTTCCAAAAACTTGAAGAAGATTCAATACCTTCTAACTCATTTTAGGAGGCCAACATTAACATATTAAAACCTGTCAAGGATAACACACATACACACAAAGAAAACTACAGAATACAGATGCAAAAATCTTAAACAAAATGCTAGCAAATTAAATACAACAATACATTAAAAAAGATAATACATCACATGATCAAGTGGTATTCATTCCAGGGGCACAAGGATGATTCAACATAGACAAACCAATCAATGCAATACACCACATTATTAAATAAAAGATAAAAATCATATGATCATATCAATAGATGCAGTGAAAACATTTGACAAGATACAACATCCACTTATAATTAAAACACTGAATAAAATGTGTACAGAAGAAAAGTACCTCAACATAATAAAGGCCATATATGACACACCCTCAGCTAATATCATACTCAGTGGTGGAAAACTGAAGGCTTTTCCTTCAAAATTAGGAACAAGACAAGGATGCCCATTCTCACCACTGTTATCCAACATAGTGGAAGTCCTAGCCAGGGCAATCAGGCAAGAGAATGAAGTAAAAGGCATCCAAATTGAGAATGAATAAGTCAAATTGTCACTTTTTGCAGACAACATGATTCTTTGTATAGAAAACCCTAAATATGCCATCAAAAAACTATTAGAAACAATAAACATATACAATAAAGTTGCAGGATACAAAAATCAGTGTACAAAAATCCACCGTGTTCCTATATACTAACAATGAAATTTTAGAAAACAAAATGAAAAGACAATTACTTTTGCAATTGCAACAAAAAGAATACAATACTTAGGAATAAACTTAACAAAGGATGTAAATAAACTATACACTGAAAACTATAAGACATTATTAAAAGAAATTGCAAAAGACACAAGAAATGGAAAAATATCCTGTGTTCGTGGATTAAAACATGGGATATTTCAACATAGTTAAAGTGGCCACATTGCTCAAAATAATATGCAGATTTGATGCAATCCCCATCAAAGTCTCAAAGGCATTTTTTTAAAGAAAAATCATCAGATTTTCATGAAACCACAAAAGAACCCAAATAGCCAAAGCAATCCTGAAAAAAAAGAACAAAGCCAGAGGTATCACACTTCCTGACTTCAAATTATACTACAAAGCAACAATATTTTGTCATATATTTATTTGCTTGAATTCAAGAATACCAAATCCCATATAGTCCCTTCATGTATTGATCCAATTATAGCATGGCTTGTTTTGAACCTTCCATTCTGAGGTCACATGTCTGCTGCCTTGTTTTGTAAATGCTCACAAACATATCAGTCTAATGTAGATTTAATAGCCCATCCTCCTTTATCCCTCCCCCAAGGAAGGAAAGATTGTTAATAACTCATAATTTTTAAAACCCATCTTCTCTTATGTCACATTATTTAGAAACAATCTCTCATTTCTAATCGTAAATTGCTTTTGCCATGTTTTATCATTCTACAAAGATTACTAAAAATAATTAACAGACCAGTCATGATGCAAGTTATTTTTTTGGGGGGAGGAATAGAGATAGGTGGTTCTAAAAAACATAAATAAGCTTTCTTTCCCCATACTCTGTCTTCCTGAGTCCTCATACTGGATCTCATTTGTTTCATCACCTGCCAGCTCTTTCCTCACCCAATTTTTACTTTTAACTGAATCAGTAAGTGTATCAACAACCTAAGCCACATTGGAGAAGCGTGGGGAAATATATCTGGGGAATGAAGGCTTCAATATTATACACTAAAAAATCAATTATACATATTTTCTCATTTAAAGCCCTGAGAAAGTATAATCTGTAATAATTACAATTACTAAAATAAAAGATGCAACAGCAAGTGCTGGAATGGATGAGAGCTGCTGGAACTTCATACACTGCTGCTGTTGGGAAAGCAAAATGATAGAGCCACTGTGAAAAAGTTTGCCTATTTTCTGTAAAGTTAACAAGATCACACAGATCTTGTTAAATTCCTTTAAGAAAATTTTGATAAAGTCTGAGGTATACACCTAACTACATTTCTCTTGCAGGTATCAGATTATGTACAATCAATGATCATTTGCTGCCCAGATCCTTATTAATGTCATTGAAATAACCAAGTCCTCATTATTGATTGAAAGTGAGTTTAGATTAGACTCATGTCACTTTCATTATTAAATTGATAAAATCATTTGCAAATAATTTCCAGCTGATGCCACTATCACTAAAACATTCTCCCCATCTGTTTTTATGTTATCTATATCTTTTAGCTAACTTGTGTGATATGCTCCTTTCATATAGCACATTTATGTGGGTAACTCCCAAACCTTCCCCTCTAACTTTTGCTCTCTATTTCTTCAGGCATAACTGCTTTTTTGGTTATGTCTACCTGATGACCACACTGATCTCAAACTCAACATAAATTTACTACTTGGTACTTTCCAGTTGATAACAAATAATCTACATTTGCCTCAGTTTTTAGTTTTAAAAGGTAGTGGTAGCTAAGTTTCCTTTCAACACTAATATTTCATAATTGTAGAATTTTTATAATTTAATTAAACTAATCAGCTTCCCTTCAAAAAATAGCTCTTGTTTCTATTTTCTCACCCATAATCAATTGATAATTTAGAATAGCCCAGTAGCTTTTTTTTGGGGGGGGGATGTATTTATTTTTATTTTTTTATTATTAGTTTCAGGTGTATAGAACAACATAGTAATTAGACATTTATACACCTCACGAAGAGATAACCTCAACATGTTTACTACCCATCTGACAGCATATATAGATATTACAATACCATTGACTATATTCCCTATGCTGTACTTTACATTCTGAGACTATAAATATGTGTGTGTGTGTGTATATATATATATATATATATATATATATGAGTTGATATTCAACACTATTTTATATTAGTTTCAGGTGTACAGTGTAATGCTTAAGCATTTATATGTGAAGTGACCCCCAATAAGTCTAGTACCCATCTGACACTATACATAGATTTTACAATATTATTGACTATATTTCCAATACTGTATTTCACATCCCTGTGACTATTTTGTAGTTACCAATTTGTACTTCCTAATCTCTTCACCTTTCTCATCCATCCCCACAATCCCTCTCCCTTCTAGCAACCAATAGCCCATAACTTTTTTGAGTGTAACACTAAATAGGTTACCTTTGCTTTTGAATAACCTCCTTAAAGCTCAGAGAAAATGGAAATTATCTCTGGTATACATTTGTTGAAATCACACTGATAACAAAGGGAATGAGATGAATGCAAACAATGTAAAACTACTGAAAATTAAATAGACTCCATTGAATCATGGTTCTCAGGAGTAAGAAGTTTCAAAGAATGTGTTTAGAATATAAAAGGAAGAAACACTGCAAGGTTGATTTGTGTCAAATGGAAGTCACAAGGTCACTGGCTGAGCATAGACAGTGATGAACACCAAGTATGCCATTTCAAAATACAGCAAGACTTTGCTTATGGTAGAATATTTAACAGATTGAAAAAAGTGTTAGTAGGGTTACAGTATAAGTAATAAGAATAAACAGTTTTGAAAGAGCTTCTAATAAGGGTTCCAAAGGAAGAACATCATGTGACATTAGAAATGATTTAATAATGGTTATGATCTTAAATGGGTTTTCTGGCCCTCTTCCATTCTCTCTTTTCTCGTGCCTCTTTCCCCCTGGTCATTTTACAATTTTTATGGTAGCATAATAAAAGCTTTTCTACGCCAGAACATAAATAGATCTGAATTTATATTTTTCCTTTTTTCTGTGTAGCAGATATATTCAAAGTAATCAAAGAAATATTGTTTAGTATAATTAAACTTTCACATATGGATATATTTCAAGAAGCACAAAGTGATACAACATGTACTAAATAATGACCATGAGTTGTGGCGCTAAGCCATGGAAGGCACAACTAGAAAGTGTAAATTCTTTTCCAGCTCATTATCCCTGCATCCCTGTAGCCTTCAGAGCTAGAGATATTTCCTGCACATTTTCCACCAGGTTTATCCCCACCATAGTTATCAGTGCTCTTGTCTGCTCACATGGAGAATACTAAAACTTATTGTTTAGTATTACCCAGGTTTTCTTCTGTCCTTGGTATTCCCATCCCCTTGTAAATTATTTCTGGATGTATTAAATTCACAATCTACTTTATTCAATTTAATAATAGATCTACTTTGTTAGGAAAGGTAGTTTGCATGTGGAAGAACTAAGCTTAAACTTGAAAAACTAGTTGGGTCCATATTGTGTCATTTTCAATGGAAGTCCAAAACTTTGCACATTATTTGTTATGAAGAGTCATTTTAAAATCTCAGCTCAGCTTGGCACAATGGTATTAAAGGTTTGCTTTGTGACGTAAATTAGAAATAAACCAAAGAATGGGTACCAGTGGAGTGTATCTAAATGAAAGTATATTTAATGTGTTTTAGTTTGGGATTCCCAGAAACAGAGATGGCCGGCTGGGTGTAGAAAGTATACAGGAGACTGCCTTAGAGAGGAGCACATGTGAGAGAATGAGCAAGATAGGAAGAAAAGACTGGGCAGGGAAAAGCTGACCCTTAATTCCCTGCAATTGAGGCCTCAGCTTGTCCTATTAGGAGGATCTCAGGGACCCAAGTGCTGCTATGAGTTCATCCCAAAGCTTCCTGGGAAGCAGAAAAGCAACAGAGTGGAAACCATGGACTCTGGAGCTAGGCTACACAAGTTTAAATTCTCATACAACCATTTACCAGCTGTGTGATTTGGGCAAGTGTGTTAAATTCTCTGTGCCTGAGTTTACTAACTGTAAAATGGGCATATTGATAATTACTGGCCTTGTGGGGTTATTTTGATCATGAAGTAAGTTGTTGCAAGTGATGGTCTTAGCCCTATGAAGCACTACAGAAATGCTAGCTGCTATCATTATTAGTAACAGTGGTATTACTTTCTCAATGGGAGAAAAACCAGAAGATAAGCTTTATGAAAATCACTGTAATTTTTATTGGGTAGTATGGCTGATCACTCAAGGTAATATTTAATTCTAGCTCTTAAGGTTAAGTGTTATCACTTGATTTATCAGTATGGGTAGGTGCTTGCACGTGTCATGACATTCACAAGACTGCTGATGGGCAATAAGTACAATTAAATTACCCATAGCATCTGGCCCTTTAACCAGTCACTGACAGGACATTAAGGTTTTATATGTGTTCCCTCTAGTTTTCTGACATTCCAACAGCTCATTAATTCTGGTAACAATATACTATTCTAGATGCAAATGCTTGAGATGAACATAAAAGTGAGTAGTGAATAATGCCTTCTATCAATTGTATCATTTTACATTGCCATTTTATTGAAAATATATATTGGAAACAATCTGAAATCAATAATATACATCTTTATTTGTTAAACTTATCAGTTTTACCCAAAATTAACTTAAAATATAAAGTAATTCAAATGAAAACTCTAATGGATATTTTACAACTTGATTAAATATTTCCAAAAAATTATAATTTAAATGAAAACCCAAGAGAAATTTATTACATGTACATCAAATGCTAAAAGCACAATAATGATTACAGTTTGGGATTAGAAAGATCACAAGCAAGAGAAGAGAATATATAGCTGAGAAAGTTACCATGAATCTACAGTAATTCAATATAAAATAGAAATATCCTTTCAAATCAATGGGCAGGTGAGAGGCGAAATTACTTATTAAACAACTGAGGTTGACATAATTGTTTAACAGTTAGCGGCAAGAGTGAAATCTCTACATTTCACACAATAAAATAATAAATTGACTATGCAATAAAAGTTTTATTTGAAATTTGAAACATATAATGGAAAAAATATGTTAGAAAAGCTGTCCTACTTTGTGTGGTGGTCTCCAGGGTACACTGTATATCAGAAGCTGCAGAAGATTTATTGCCTGACATGCATGAAAGTTAAAATTCTTCTGAAGACCAATACTCCCATAAACAACACTGACGTAATCTAAATATTAACAAAAGTACCATCCCATTTGAGTCCAGGTTCTGAAGAAGTCTTCTGTTAGGTGGTATTAGTCATCTCAGTCTACAAGGATTCCTGCCTTGTATGTCGTTGGCATACGTTTTCTGCAATATCTTCTGGTCTTCAGCCCCAACTCCCACTTCTGATTGGAATCTACACTGTGATAGACTAACCGTGGGAACTATTTTTTAAAAATTATATATATTATATATAATATATGTATAATTATATATATATATACTATATATTTATACTATCTATATATGTATAGTAATGTTTATTGTTTGTCCATTTATATTTAAGATATAATTATCAGTATGCTTCCATTTAAATATAACACCTTGCTGGCTCTTTTCTGTTTATCTCCTCTATCTTTTGTTCCAAAAATCCTCCAATCCTGCCCTGTTTCATCAACTAAATACTTTTTATTCCTCTGTTCTATCTCCTCTATTGCCTGTCTAGATAATATTTTTTTTTATTGTTCCGCACAGCACTGAGTCTGTGTTCTTTGTTTTCTTCTTCCTCATTTCTCTCCATGTTTCACTTTGAATCATCCCTATGCAAATCTTTTCAAGTTCACTGATCTTTTCTTCTTCAGGTTATAATATGTCAATTAAAATCATTTATTGCATTTTGCACTTCAGATAATTGAATTTTTTGTTCCAGGCATTTTATTTATCTCCCTTTTTTGCTGTTTCTTTTTTTCCCCCTAAATTTTCCATTTCTCTGCTGAGATTCCTTTTCTGTTTATTCATTATATCCATTTTTCATTCAGAGATTTGAATATCTTTATAGTAAATTCAAATCTTTAATTCCAGCATTTGAAGCAAATCTGGGCCTGTTTTTATTGACTGTTTTTTCTCCTGAGTAGGAACATATTTTCCTCCTTTGCATATCTAGTAATATTTTGAAAGGCTGGATTTAGTTGTCTTCACTTAAAGAATTCTGTTGATACTTTGGGACAGATAGTGAATTCATTGGCATATCAGCTATTATCTGTTGATGCTGCATTTTAGACTTATAAGAGTTGATCTAGAGTAACCCTTACTCCAGGGATAGGGTAGCTTTCTCTGCAGTCTCAACAGAAGTATCTGCACTCTAATTAGATGGAAGTTGAATATCTTCTAGAGTTCTATAATCTTTGTACTCTTTGTTGAACTCACATATTGCCTAGTGATTATTCTGCGATAATTATCATGTATATCATCCTATGCATGTACAGCACTATATTTAGACAAAGACTTAAGGATATCCCTGTGCAGATTTGTGGGTCTCCTTCTAAACTCAGCGCCTCTTCATCATTTGTACTAACCCTCAAATTTTATTCCCTTAGCATCCAGAAATCTAATCCCTCTTCCCTTTGCCCACGAGCACCACTGGGCTCTGTGTCCCTAGGTGTTGATCTGTAAATGGTCCTCAGAAATAAACTTGAAATGAAAGAGAAGTTCACTTTGTGTTTCCTTGTTTCAGGGTCTACTACCTTGTTCTGCCTTTTGTCAAATATCTGAAAAGCAATCACTGCAAATATTTTGTCCAGTTTTATAATAGTTATGTGAGAGAATAAGTCCAAGACTCCTATTTTTCATCGTGGCCTTTGGAGGTGTGTTGTCAATAGGGCTATTAACAGATAATCTGTTTTGTGCTTTTTTTTTTTCTCTCCCAATTTAGTGGCAAGATTGTACCTTCTTACCTATTTAGAAACAGACTTGGTGATATACTTTCCATTGGCCAATAAAATAAAAAGTGATGTGTTAATTCTAAATGAAAGGTAAGAGGCAGTTCTCAGTTTACCATATATCTTTCCCTTGTTGTTACAACCTTGAAAGCATATGTTGAGATGGAGCCTTCAGCATTTTGGCCCCTAGGTGATTAGTGTCATCAAAGTCCCCTGCTGACTCATGCTGGAAATGAACATGAGAAACAAGCTTTTGCTAGGCTAAGCCTCAAATTTAGAAATTGTTTTACTGTATCAGAAACTAGATCATCCTAAGAGCTTTAATCCAACTACACTATCTGGTCATTTCCCAGAAACTCAAGTCTGTTTTATGCTTTCTTGGGAATCAGAAAGAGTGATTTTCAAAACAAGCAATTCTAAAAATCCCATGTAATCATAAAAATATGCATTAGCTATAACAAATCAATAGGAATAATGCACATTTGCTTCACACTAACACAATTTATTATGATCAGATTATAATAACTATTTTATAACAGGGTTTCATAAATTGTTTATCTTGAAGTTTATTCTTGTTTAGTGGTCATCTATTTATAACATGAAGTGAAATTCAGAGACAAAACAATAAGGCTGACTTATTAAGGGGAAAAGTGAAACAATTTTTATGTAAAACTAGATGTCAATAAGCACACTTAAAATATTCTTATTAAAAAGCATAAAAGGTAGTGTAAATAAATACATGAGAAGTTATACTGTAGACAGCTAATGACTCTTTGATAATATTTTTAAGAATATAGTTCTCTAGAATGGCTTCCCTGTAACTTCCCTTACATTATAAAAGTAAATACATGTACTGTTAAGATGACTTTTAGTATGATCTTCAGATGATAGATTAATCAGCAATGTAGTATTTTTTAGATAACGGGAAAAAATTGATATTTGATAGGGAACATAATTAATTGGTACCATAAGATTGCATTATTATTTGAATACATCAGCAAATTATACTACCACAACTAAACAAGTTTATTACATATTGTGGAGAGAAAAATTTGCATAAAATATATTAGAAAACTTTGTACCAACTCATTTTTTTATGCTTGTGTTTGGTATGTAATGTGGACACATCTCTTTAATCCTTTTTTTTTTTTTTAGCTGAGCCATCCTGCCATCTGGTGGCAGCTCAGTGGCTGCTCAGCTCGGGCTGGGACTCGAACTGCTGTTGCTCAGAGCTCACACTCTTGAGCGAGCTCTTAACCAACTTGGACACATCTCTTTAAGATCTTAATTGTTATTAAAGGAAAACACATGTTAAAAAGGGAAAAAAAAGTATGAACACCAAACCACCCTGATGGATGTGTCATAATATAGCAGAAGATTAGGACAAACTTATGAATAAGAAATAGGGGGAAATTCTGAGGACTTACTAGTTTTTCTTTCTTATAAAACACATATTAAAAATAAAAAGGTAATAATCTGAAATGGGAGACATTTTCATTGGATATTATGGAGAAATTGGTTTTCAATTCCCATGTTCTACCACCACACACTCCATAAATTAAATAGCCCATTTTAGCCTTTATCAATGTCTGCTGAGAAGTTAGGGAATGAGAGATAACTAGAGGACACTAGGAATTTGTTTTTCCTCTTTCTGTCCTACAGAAGCACTTACCAAAAATGCAGTTGTAAGCAATCTCCTCTCATTATTTAAGTATTCATTGATTTTACTCCTTATGTAACAATTCTATCAGATAGTGTTTGTTCACTGAATGTGACATGACATTTTTTTTGTTTGTATTTTTCCTTTATGAACTGAAAGAGCATGAATGCCCATGAGGTGAAAACAATTTTTAGAGAATAACATCTCACCCATCAACTTTCTGCCATCTACATTTTGAAGTGCCATGATTTTATGTTTTATAATATGTAAAAAACAGAATGTTTTGTACATATGTGGTTTGATCGGGCCCTTTAAACAAATAATAGGACAAGGATGTCCACTTTCATTTCTCTTAGACAACATTGTCAATAGAAATGGGATAAAGGGACATCAAAAATAAAATCCAAGAATACAAGTGTTAAAGATTATGTTTATACCAATAGGGCCATGTTTGAAAAAATCTAAATAGAAATTTAGATTGCCCAATAAAAAAGGCTATAAGAGAATGTGGCTCAGCATATTATAATGCCCCTCCCCACAGGGTTATTTCAGGAAATCCTATATATTGAATTAGACACTGATTATTTTTGTGGAGGTGGGGGGAGGTGAAGTGATTTTTAAAGGTGAAGATTTTTAGAAGTTCTATTAGAATGTATGGAAACATCAGTAAGAAAAGAGAAAAAGAGTTAAAGAAATGCAACTAAAAGAAACCCAAATCAAAATTTATGAACTATTCAACATGGGTGTGGTGGGTGAGCAATTTATTGACTCACATAATTGGAAAGCCCAGGGGTAGATTCGTTTGTCTCTGACTGCATTCATTTTTTTTTTAAGCAATTTTTCAGGAGTGTCTCTGTGCCCTTTTCTTTCTCTTTCTGCCCTTTTTACTTCTTTCACTGATTGGTTGAATTCTCAGGCAGACTTTTTTTGATGTGGAAGCTAGCCTTAAAAGTATCAAGTTTTTATCAATGTCAGTGTCTGTAACCTGAAAAGAAGAATGTTCCTCTTTTTCAAAATATAGAGCAAAAATCAAGAGAGCATTTGAGTCACATGCTTATGAATGAATTAATTGCTTTGGTCAGAGAAAATGACATCCCTATGAGAAATGGACCACTTCTAGAGAGAGTCGACCCCAGCGTGCCCCATGGACTGACTGTGGAGCTTCTGTTGTCAGTAAAGGGGACTGAGGAGTTATGATGTATAAAATGTTTAGTCCACCAGTAGTAGGGTGGACTAAACCATTTAAACCATAGTGGCATAATTTTTACACACTCAAACTGGCAGAAATTACAAAGTCTGATAACACTGAGTGTTTGCAATGATGCAGAGCTACAGGAACTCTGATACTCTCTGGTATGAATGTATATTGATACAGTCAGTTTAGACAGTATGAATTTCATAAGCAATTTTTTATTATCTGGTAAATTTGAAGTACATTCTCTACTATCCCACACCTGAGTACTCATATAAGCCCTAGAAAAATCTTGCCCAAATATGGAATCAGACTTGTAGAAAAACATTTATAGCATCATTGTTACCGATTCTAATATCCTAGAAACAACCTAGAGGATTACTAGTGGGAAATGGATCACTAACTTCTGGTCTATTCATGTGATTGAACATAGCAGTGAGGATGAATAAACCAGAGCTACATGTATCAAAACAGATGAATCTCACAAATCAAATACTGTGTGAAAAAAGCCTAGTCACTGAAAAATACAAGTAATATAAAGAGGCGTGTGTGTGTGTGTGTGTGTGCGTGCGCGCGCGCGTGTGTGTGTGTGTGTGTGTATAATGCATAACATTCAAAATTAAGAAAAATGTTTTAAGAACAAATGCATAAGTAGTAAAGTTATAAAATGGGAGTGATAAAAACTCATTTCAGGATAATGTTAACATTTGGCGCTCCCCTGAGGGGAAAAGTTACACTGAGGGTTTCATCTATGTTAGTGGTAATAATTATTTATTCAGCTGAGTGGTGGGTAACATTATTTCTACAATTTTATATGTATAACTTTTTTCATAATTTTCTAAAAAGGAGGATGGAGAGCAGCAGTACATGATCATGGGGATAGCATGGATGGGCGAAGCAGTGATAAGCAAGGCACAAAAATGCAAATGGCAGGAAGTAGTGGAATTCATTTTAGTTTAAAAGCAAAATTTTATTAAGGAATTATTGTGTACAAGGCACTGGTCTACACAGGAGGTTGGGACCTTCAGGTATGGATACAAGGGTGAGTGTAACCTCATAATAGTTCATGTAGCTATCTGACTTGCTGGAGGAAGAATGACTACTCCTTCTATTCCAAAATGAAAGTCAATTCCTGTGTGTGTGTGTGTGTGTGTGTGTGTGTGTGTGTGTGTGTTAGAGTCGGAGGTTTTGTAAAACTAATCTCTAGAAGGATCCTATGAGGATTGAAAATGCTGAAGGCTCAACAGCCCTTGTTCTGAGACGGGCCTCCCTCTTTCTCTCAATTTGCTGCTACTTAGAATGAGTCAGTCAGGACACTTCACCAGTGAGTTTTCAAGGGTACACATGGTGTAAGATAAAATAAGGTACAGTGCTTTGTTTATATTTCATGAAAGCAGTGTCTTGTTTCAAACTTGGTTTTACTTTTTTTGGCCCTTGATAATTCTAACTCAGAAATTTAAGAACACTGAAGTTAGTTGACTATATTGTATCTTGTTTTACTCACGGAATTTCTAATCTTTTAATAATACTCTTTTTTAAACCTAGAAAATGTTGACAGACAGAGTTACATAGAAAAAAAAATCCATCAAGGCATGCTTGAGGAAAACATGCTGGACATAATCAGACATATTCATTTTGATCTGTGCCTTGCTTTCTTTAAATCAGTACTAAATAGTACCAAAAGTCCCCGTGGTAATATATTGTTTTAGCCCCTTTGGAGCTTTTTATTGAAGAACAACTTCCAATTCATGTGTTTGCCTGATTTAATGTAGAAAATGCAAAGACAGTAGATAAAATATCGGAGCCTTTCTACTTGTCAGTAAAACATGCCTTTGGCTACTGACTGACTATAAGAATATGAATGTTCCAAAGAGGCAACAGAAAACCTCTCTAAGGGGAACAAGAAATTAGTATTGTTGTCATTTCGGTTTGTTTGCTTTTGAAGCAAACAATATATACAAAATTTTAAATGAGCTGGAGAAAATATTTGGATATGTATTGAACCCTTCAGTCCTTTATGGAACCTATTATTTTGCTTAAGTATTTTTTTTTCCTGCCAGTTCTTACTTGTTCTATCCCTGACCACTCTCTGTTTGATTTTGAAGTTGCTGATATAAACTTCATCAGAGGTATTCCTAAGGAAGCATTTAGTCTTGATACTTTAGTTAGCGAGTTGGTGTTTAAGATGACAAATGAAATACAAAATTGCTTGTATAACCCCTTCTCCTGTGACCTATCTGCTAAGGAATCAGAGCTCCTTACCCAGGGTCATTCAGGCATATTGCTCTCGGGCAACTGTGGAGGCCTCATTGGTTGAGAGACAGTTGACCTGGGCATCACTGCCCCTCTGAACAACTGGATCCTGAATTGACCTAGGAAAGAATATGTGATGCTAGGAACATGCAAAACAGAATAAGACAACACAAACGATGTCAGGATATAGTAAATTCAGTTTCACATAGCCTAATATATTAAACATAAATATACACAATGGAAAATATGCCCGGTTACATATATTTACTGTTTTCCATTGCAGAAAAGAAAAGCAGTATATAGAAGCACAATATATTCAAAATTATTTTCTGATTTAAAATGTTTATTTACTTTCAATGAATTGCTAATTACTTGCAATTTGCTTTCTGTAATTGTACTAATATGTTGAACATAGACTGCAGTTTTATGTGTATAAATAAATATAAATATATATATATTTTTTTAATTGGATGATTCTGCATACAAGTATGTATGACCTAGTGACCTAGATGCAGGGCTTCTATTCTGAGTGCATAAATATTTTCTTATTTGCTTTGCTTATTTAAATATGATGAATTAAGATTTAAGATATCAACCCTCTTGCCATAGCCACTCTACTTACATTTCTAATAGTTTATGACACCTAGTATAGCATTTTTATGTTAATAAAAGATCTCCCATATAATGACATTAAGAATTTTGCCAAGAAAAGTTTTGTTAGTGTGTATATATATTGTTTGTATATGTATTGTATGCATTGTATGTATCGTATATATATTGTATGTATTGTATATATATATATATATATATATATATATATATATGATGTATTGTGTGTGTGTGCATACACACACAAACACACATATATAGTGAGTTAATGCACCTCAATATCGCTAAAGTCAGGGATGTATTGTGTGGATCGATTCATGTAATAATTAAGTATATTTGAAGGACGTAACATAGTATATGTGTTAAGGTTTTATGTGTATATTATGTATAATATCTCTTAGGCAGCTCAGGGTTCCTTGCCTGAGTTCCTTGAAGAAAGATTGAAACAGAGGCCTCAAAACTCAGAAATCACATTTATCAACACAATGGCCTCACCCACAGTTTTTGAACATTACCCAGCTGAGTTACTCTGTTTAAAGATTAAAAGCACACTATAAAAAGGCTGGACCACATTAGAAGAACCCACACTCAACTGAATACAGGCTACTGAAATAATGTTTGCAAAATCAAATGCAATGACTGTAATCAAAGACGATTGGTCTTCCTTGTTTTTTCCAATATTGTCATTAAATTTTATAAGAAAAGATCTTTGCTTAAAAAAATAAATAAATAACAGATTTTAAAATAGATTTCACATTTTTTAAAACTTATTAGCCCACAAGGTTAACACCAGTTTTACCTTACTTAATGTAATTCTAGCTGAAGCTCTTCAAATGTTCTATGTGGACCTGAAAACAATATATGTAGTTTCAAAACATAAGAAAAATATACTTCTTGTTTTCATAGAAATTATCCCACATTTTATCAGGGTTTGGAATTAATTTTTTTTTCCTTTTGGTTAAGTGCTCTTCAGGAGCTATGGTGATGGGAAGGCATGAATTACCAAAACGTGTAAACTAGGATTGGGAGTAGGGCTAAGGTGAGAATGAGGACTAAGGAAAGGGAAAGAAAGCTAAAGCCTACAACTCAATCAACAATCTAACATTCTTCTACTGAGTGCCCAGTAGAAACCAGACACAATTTTAAATTTGGGGGGTATTTTGGAATACAGAGAGAATTTCATTTTTTGAAATCCAGAGAGTCATACATTAACAGAATAATGGCATTACATGTTCTTCATTCAGGGTGCTATAACAAAATACCATAGGCTGGATGGCTTAAACAACAGAAATGTACATCACGCAGTTTTGGAGACTGGGAAGCCCGACATCAGGCTGCCAAAAATCCAGTGTCTGGTGAGAGGCTGCTTCGGGCTTACAGACAGCCAGCCTGTCGCCGTGTCCTCACTGGCAGAAGCAGAGAGAGAGAAAGCAAGCTTACTAATGCCCTGTAATAAGGGCACTAATCCCATTCATGAGGACTTCACCCTCATGACCTAATTACTTCCCAAAGGGCTCACCTCTTAATAGCATCACATTGAGGGGTAGGATTTCAACATATGAATTTTGGGCAGACACAATAATTAAGTCGATAGCATATGCAAAAATAATGAAAAGAAGTATGCATAAAGTGTTATATGCATAGGTCCCCGAATGGGCTAGACTGTACCTTACAAGAGTGTCTGATATATAATAGATAGCAGAGCAGCGATGCTCCAAATATTAACAGGAGGGGTAGATATCGATCCATATGTGAAAAGAAATAGATTGATGTTATGCAAATAACAATTTCTGACCAGTTTGATCTTCTTACTGAAGCCCTCCAAACACTCAAATCAATTATGTTTTCCAAATATGGGACATGACTTTGCGATTTGTGAGTAGATTAATATGCAGAATTGTCTGATAAATTGCAAATATATTTCCAATTTTATGATGTAATTATATTTATATAATACTGTATTTTAATGTATCAAGAAAATTATTGATTAGAATATACTTTGGGGTGCATTAAAAACAATAAATGCATATATTATATGTATAATATATGTGTATATTTACAAGATTGTAAAATGGATTCATATTCAGTAATAGTAAAGGATGAACAAATTCTAATTTAAGACTGAAATGTAGAGTAACTAAAGATTCACAACTGAATAATGCTTTTCAAGTACCTTGTGATGGGCACTATTTTCTGCTTGCAGAGAGAAAACATGAGTCATTCAATCCCTGAGTATTTATTGAGCAGGTGTCACGTATAACGCCAAGTGTTGAGGCTGCAACCTAGAATAAAGCCGACGTCGTCTCTCACTGTGTATATGCAGACTTTTTAACTGGCTAAACCCACAAACCTCATTAGGACTATGTCAGGCATTTATGTATTAGATGTATGTCCAACCATCCCAGCCCAGTAATATTCTACCAAATCAGACATCCTCCTGGAAACTATAATAATTAAAAATATAAATCCAGGTGTAAAACATGCTGCAGACATAAATGAACTAAATAATACATGTGTTTCTCTTGTCTTTCTTTTAATAAATGCATGTCAATGATTTTCTGCCTACCAGTTTCATTTTTTTTTTTTAGATTTTTTTTTATTGGGGAATTGGGGGGATGGGAACAGTGCTGGGGAATTGGGGGAAGGGGAACAGACAAGTTGCTGTCGTTTTGTTCTTCAATCTAGTTGTGGAGGATGTTGCTTCACTGGCCCACGTTGGCACCATCATTGCGCTCTTCCCGGGCGAGGCAGATCAGTCGCCGGCTTCTGGATGGCCGCTCACTGCAGCTGCTGGCCGCTCACGCTGGCTGCTGGCTACACACGGTAGCCCATGGCAACCCACTGCAGCCTATGCCGGACGGCGACTCATGGCAGCCCAGCTCCAGGTTGAGCTGTTGTTCAGCATCTTAGCTGTAGAGGGCAGTGTCACTGGCCCTCATATGTGGGATCCGAACCAGGGCCCTCTGGCATCCCAAGCGAGTTCTTAACCATCGCGCCACTCGGCCGGCCCACCAGTTTCACTTTTGAAACCTTTCCTCTGTCCATAGGGGCTGATGCTGTGGAAGCTCAGTGTAAAAGATTTGAAGTGAGAGCGAGTGAAGATGGCAGGGTGCTGTTTTCTGCAGATGAAGATGAGATCACCATTGGGGCTGAGAAGCTGAAAGTTACAGGTACTGTAGACTGAGGTCCTGGAACATTGTTTACTTCTTGAAAGAATATGCACCTAAATAGAAAGCTACTTATAAAATGTGTGATCCATGTGTCTAATAGTGAGTCTCACATAACATCATGATATCACAGATTTTCCAATAGTCTTCTGATAGAAGACACTGGTTGTGTATTCTGAAGAAAATGTGAGGGCCAGCCGAGTGGCTCAGTTGGTTAAGAGTTCACTCAAGAATGTGAGCTCTGAGCAATAGCTGTTCAAGTCTCAGCCCCAGCTGAACTGCCAATAGGTAGCAGGATGGCTCAGCTGAAAAAGAAAAGAAGAAAATGTAAATATTAGTTTTAATGATATAAAAGTATAGCTGTGTGTCTCAGGCAGGGGAAAAGGGAGGAAAGTGGGTAGAATAGTGGAATGGAAGAAAAGGTGGAGGCAGGCAGTGAGTAAAACTAACTAAAAGTGACAGACAGAATTTAGAAGTATTATTTAAAAGGAAAAGGTATACAAAACAAGAATGAAAATGTAAATATCAACTTTAAAATGAAATAGGGAGAACTGTTATATTACAAGTAAACTAAATTCTTGTTGTTTAGGGCTCATAATTATCCTCAAAAGTATATAAATCAAGAAATAGTGCTAATCACATATTATTTAGAAGTTGTAAAAGTCATTTTTTGTAGGGTCTTTAAAGTCAATCGCCAACTGAAATTGAAAAGCAAAAAAAAGCAAAAAGAACAGAAAGTTAAAAGCAGGACTGGGAATGGGGAAGAATTTTATGAAGGCTATTTATTATGAGCACACAATCTCTTTTGGATTACTTGATTTACAACAATAATACATATTTTAATAAAAATATTTTAAAAATAACCAGAGGCCTATGTTATTTCTTAAAAAAATAAAAAATATATATGTTTGACTTAGCGTTTCCCAAATCTGAGTGTGGGAACAGCTCATAGGATATCTATCACATCTGTTTAGGCCAACTAAGCCCTCTGGACCATGTGAGAGCAGTTGGCATGGTAACTGACCTCTGCTGTCTCTGGCTTTTTGGGTTGAATTCTGTCTCTACCATTCAGAATTTTAAATAAACTCTCTATGCCTCCAATTTTCCTATGATTGAATTCACCGAAATGATTGAAATGATAATAACTTCAGTGCCCAAATTAAACTAGTGTGTGTATGTGTTTGTTTAGAATGTTTTCTGCACATCATAAAGACATTGTAAAGTTTAGCTCTCTATTCTTATTAATAAAGAAAATTAATATTGTCAGTTTCCCAGACATGAATGCCGGGGTAGATTTGAAGAAAGATAAATACTAATAAATTCAATAAAGAATTGTTGAATTGGGATCCAAAGTGGGCGGGGTCACAACCCACCACCACTGTCCCTTCTGATCCTCATGGCCTCTGGTCCTCATGACCTCCTACCTTTTGTAAGAGTGTCCTGCCGAGTAGCCAGAGCTTGGAACAACAGGGCAGTGTTTGTGGTGGTCCCCATGAGTGCCCATCTGCCTCATTTCCTTTTTCTTAAAACTCATTGGATAGGTCAAGAAAGAAGGCATACATGTAGGATAGAAAATGACTAAATTGATCTCCCTAAGTCCTGACATGGGGAAAGGGGACAAAAATAAATAAACAAATACATAAGTCAATACATAAATACATAAATAAAGGCATTGATATGGAGCACAGACAAGTAGGAAGGAACATTGAAGTTAGGGCCCTTAGTGCTAACATAGGGTTTCAGGTTGGTGGGAAAGTGGGGGACCAAGATAGAAGTGTACTCAGGACTGGGAAGATGTAATTTCAATATTTAACAATATTTGAAACTTGAATTGCCTACTGGTTATCAACTTTGATACCAGCATAATCCTGAGATAGCATTTAGGATATTACACATTTACCCCCAAATTATTTCATCAGTAGTCATATATTCCCATTGGGTACTTTGCTTTCATGAGTGAAAGCAAGTTCTAGAGCTCTCATAATCAGCTTTTATGATTCACAGAATTTTTAACTTTGTCTGATTTCTATATCACCTTGGTTTGCCTCATAGCAATTGCAGTACCTCGCTGTCTTCGCAAAATTAGACACATTAACTAGTTGTTGTTTTCTTTTTTTCTTTGTGGTAGGTAGATACCTTCATTTTCCTCTTTTTCTTGTTATCCTGGATGCTATCCTTGGACTGTTAGTAGGATTATTATGCCAGGGGAGTTAGTGCTCCCTGAAAAATCTGTTTTTCTGCTTTTCGATTAGCAGCCTTTCCACCATCATCTCTGCTTACTCATCTTTTTGTCACTCGCTCCGTCTCTGCATGTGCGAGTGTATGTATGTATGACATATGCACGGTATGTATATATGTAGGTATACATGGATAAATACCGGGGGTGCCAAAAAAATGTATATGAGTATGTCTCACTCTGGCTCTTTTTTCGTTTTTTTTCCTATCTCAACATACATACATAGCTTTGAGTTAATTTATCATATGATCTCAATTGATCTATATTTTCCAATTATCTCAGAAAATTAATCGATTTTGCCATATATTTATGTACCACATGCTTACAGAAGATCCTAAATAATAATATAATTTTGACATCCTAATTGCAGAATCCAGGCATATTTTTATAAGAGGTTGAAGCATAATACTAGAGATGAAAGAATGAGAGTGCCTGTGACAAATCACCTGATGTAGACACTCCAATGGCTCCAGCTTGTTATCAAATATGTGCTAAGTTAGGGAGTATTTTAGCTGATTAGAATCCCCCACCCTGCGTATGTAGTCACCTATTTCTCACAGCAAGTTCGTATACCCACAGACACACACAGACCCAGACACGAACATACATATCTACACGTGCACTCTCACGTTCCTTCTAGGCCCTTATTTCTTTACCAGAACATTGCATATTAACGTTATAGTAGCTTTATTCCTCCCCATGATACTTCTAAATAAAGAAAAACAAAAATATCAAAGGCAAATATAACTTAGAATTGCACATGCTTGGAGGAGAAAACTGTGCATAGTGTAGCACGCAATTTCGGAGAACAGGGATCGATTCTTAACCCCACATATACTTTAAAGCAGCGCGGGAATCATTTGACAGATAACACTATAAAGGAACATTGACTCCAGGGCACCTCATATAAATTAGTTAACTGGTGCTGACAAGACTTCAAAGTTGTACGTGACAAGAGATCTGTGTGAGGTTTTTTTTCTAGAATTTTAAATTCGTAATGCAATTTTTTCTATTTAAGCAATATTCATAGGAATTAAAATGGATCCTTTCTGGCTTTATACTTTACAAACAATGCATTTTGTACATGGGCTTCTCTTTCAGGGAGACACAAGTGGATGAATTTATTTAGATAGCAACGTGTCTACACACCTGAGGCAAAATCATTTATGACTAAAATTGTTCATTGATCTAGTATTGCTCAGGATATTTAGATTTATCTTACCTAGAAAGTAGCAGTAATTTAATCGATACATTTAAATTCTCCCAGAGTTCTGGAGGATAGAAGCAAAATGCAAATGGTTACCTGAACACCAGTACCCCTTATTACCCCATCACCATGGTGGGCAATCATATGTTTAAAATGTGTAATTTTTTATTCTTTATATTATTTGACTTGCTCAGTAATATTTTACTTAAATTTTAATTTGAATATCCTTATTTGACATGACTATGCCTTCTCTGTATCACTGAATATATGAAAGGTTTACGCCTTAGCTTACATATGCATACTTGAAAACTTTAGTTTTATTTTGTATTCTCTAATATTGGTCAATGATATCACTTAATACAATTATCTGTAGAAACTGGGTAAACAAATAAAAGATAGAAATCCTTCTGCTCAGAAGACTCTTAAATTTGGTACTTTCAGGCCAAATCAATCAACCTCAATTTGTACTTTCATTTGTATTCCAAATAGTATATCAACTTAGAAAACAAAACTCATATGTAAGTCATTTGACTTTATAAAGTGTAAGACTTTAGACCTATAGAATACCTTCATGTTAAATTAAAAACTATTAGATGGACTTAGACCTCTCTTTATGCCTTTGAGAGAAAATAGCTAATTATATGAGGAGAAAAGATTTTTTTTCTTTGTTTTCCAGGCAGTCGAAATTAAAACTGGCACTCTGAAAGAATAATAAATCACAACCATGCAGCCAACCTGTGCCCTAGCATTTGCTTGAAAACCAAAAGTATCACTTCTTTGTCTCTGTTCCACCTGAGTGAGTGCATAGATAGACAAGGTCCAATGCTTGTTTGACAAAAGAAGAAAGGATTTTCTGAAGAGCTGTCTTTTAAATTAAACACCATGTTTCTGGGTTGAAATCAATATTTTCTGGTTTGTTTTTATTAGTGTTCTACATCCTTGTTCTTGTCTGTTCAATTGGCACACTGTGAAGGGGTCAGCTTTGGATCAAGTTTTCTATTATGTAGGACTGTTGTTCCTCCCGCCTGTCCAAATGCCAAGAACGTGGTAACACTCAGCCCACGTGATGGGGCTCCTCAGTCTGAATAGCACTTAAAGGTGTGTGATCAGATCAGCTGCTGAGGAAAGTGTTGTGCAATCCCTTAATTTTCTCTGGGTGGCATTTCAAGGCTATAGACTTAGGTGAAGCACTCAACTACCTCAAACAGTTTTCTAGTTGTTTTCTTAAACTTACTGAGGATAAAGGGTTTAGAGACACTAAAGGTTAGTACCACTCTACCTTCCCTCACAATGTCCAGGTAAAAACTGATTGCCGCTTTGGGAGGGTGTAAATAATGAGCTAAGCCTTATTAACAGTCCCTATTTTTCCAAGCTATCATGTAAATGTTTCCTACTTTCATTAAAGGAAAACTTGAAAATATAATTGTATAAAATAAATGTGAAAAACTCTTAAGAAAGGAGAGCCCCTTAAAAAAAAAATGAGTCATATTGAATCAACATCTCTGTGAAGTGGTTTTGAAAATATCCATCAATGTTTAAATGTTTTCATGTAACTGTGGGCCTTAGATCCACAAAATATCTCAAAGACGACAATGACCCTGCCATCATGTAAATGAATAGTCTGATTTCTTATACATCATGGTGAAGTTTAAAAGTATATTACTTATATAATATGGCCAACTAAAATTGCTTGCAGTTACTTCATTTCCTTGCTGGCTGTCAGCCCGGAGCTGATGTTTGTTCCTACAGGCTTCCCATATTCCTTGTCATGCTTTGTAAGTGTCCCGCCTCCACGAAACTGGGTTGAGTCCCTCTCATGATTCAAATCTCTCCAATTTCCCCTTCTGTTGCATCTCTTTTATTTCCTTTTCTGCCAACAGCAAGAAAAAGGTTATCTGCTTTTAATAGCTCATCTGATGACATTGACTTATTACATTACCCAGCTACCTGGATAATTCAGGATAATCTCCCTATTTTAAGGTCAATTAAGTAATAACCCTAATTATATCTGAAAACTCCATTTGTCATGCAACAAATTCAAAGTATCCAAGGTTTAGGGAGTGAACCTCTTTGGTAGGGGTATCTTTAGTCTGTGTGTCATACTTTGCAAATTATTGCATCTCTCTAAGCCTATGTTTTTTTTTCTTATTTAAAGGAACATTAGAGGAAACATTTACCACATAGTGAAGGTAAAATATAAATATGAAAATCACTTAGGAACAATCCTGGCACAAATTTGGTGTTTGATAACACCACCATATAGTAATTTTTAAATGTCATTACTCTCCTCCTTATGTGTTTGATTTTTTAAGATCAGTACTTGTAACAGAAAATCAAATACATTGCACAATGGATGAAGGAAGAAAACAAAATAAGAGAGTTAAAAATACATGAAGTGGGAATTGAATATTAAGTATTAGAAATGGAAAATTGTACACTTTACTGGATATTTAGAGTTATTGAAGAGTTCTTGAGAAAATGTTAAAAAAATAGAAGATGGATATGTTATACTAGTAATAGTCCCAACAAACAGTAGCTAAAAATATATAAATTTTGTTTTTCACTCACATAACAATGCAGACATAGGCAGACCCTGTGAGGCATCCAGTGATACAGGTTTCTTAAAATTTACAAAGCTGCAGCCCTTTAGGCCAGGTTGCTGCCATTCTCCCTGAACTTGCGGCTGTCATATATTGTTATCTCTGCATTTCATTGTGGGAGAAGTGAGAAAAAGAGGAAGCAGAAGGAAAAGACTTTTCATATAATATCGCAGCTCATCACATATATAATATTGGCCAAAATTTAGTCATGTGCTTGTATGTAACTGCGTGGGTAGCAGGGAAATGCTAGCTCTAACATGTGGTTATGTTCTTTGTTAAAACTTGAGGTAGGGACTTCTGATAATAAAGGAAGAATGAATTAAGAGAGAAATTGAGCCAATTCTGCTGCAGGGAGTGATGTAATATTATAGAACCCCAATAAGTAACTTCAAAGGGAATGAAAGAAAAAATGCATAGTTTTAATATATTGCCAATTAGACAATATCAGCCTTTCAAAATGGTCCTTACATTTGCACTCTTCTTCAATCTACAGCAATCTTCTTTATCTTATTCTACCTATTGCAGAATATTCCTACCTACACATTTAATTCTGACCTGCCTATTTTCTGAAAGCCCTTGCTATCATGTCATTCAAGAAATGAAGACGATATCTTCACTACCTATTGTCATCTTCATCCAATCTCGCTTCCAGTATCAAGAGTCTAAAAAAGTTTAAATGGTATTTTTCTTATTTCTTTTCAACATACACACTCTAGTTTGATCATTCAACTCACTCAATTTCCCATTCCTTTGTAATGCTGAATGCCTGAAGTCAAGAACTGAGTTCTAGAGAGTTAAAGTGGAAAAATTCCTTTTAGGCAACTCAGAATATCTACAGCTGAATGAAAGGAGTCAAGTCAAAATCAATAGAGGAATTCTGACATTGAACTACCAAGAAAAAGGCAAACAAGCATTAAGTCCAGAAGATTAATGGCTGAGGTGAATTTGGAGATTGAGACAATATTTCAGAGCTGGATGGAGAAGAAGTCTGTGTGAAACCAATTTAAAAACAAATAATCATGTTGTATTGTATTAAGGGTAGATAACAATATTGAGTATCTGCATCTCCATTTATGGGTCAAAGGCCTATAATTATGGATTCAGAATGATAACCCAACAGGCTGAGGGCAGATAAACAGATACTTCTTTCTTTCCTTCCCCCCTTTCTTCCTCTCTTCCTTCGTCCCTCCCCCACTGCTTTTCTTCCTTGCAGCTATCAATAGCAGGTCAGGAAATACATCTGTATCTCCTAACTATGGTCCAGTCTTATTTCTATCTTATCAGTGTCTATATATACACGCATGTGCACATAATACATTCAGATCCTGAATAAGAATTCTTATAACAAGAAGTCAAGCTTCTAAGATCTGATTTATTTAGTAGCTAAGTCATTATTTCAAGCAGATTTATTTATTAGGCTAGAAAAAGTTCGAGGTGGAGAAGAATGAGCACATTTAAATGCCATTTATATGACTTTCTCAGCTAAATCGTAGAAAGCCCCTGGAGCAACCTCTCTGTCTTCATGTAGCCTTGTAAATTGAAAGTTTAGGATATACCAAATAGTGTCAAAGGAGAAGATTGAGATAAATGGTTGATGTTATAATCACTTTGGAAAAACAATAATAAAATTTTGGTCTGCAATTTAAAGGCCTTTTGAAATTTGAGAATGAACAAATTTTAGTTTTAAGTCCACTGTATATTCATTCATCAGGCCTACCTTTGTCTTTAAAAGGAACTTGCTAGAGTATGTCAAAAACAAATTTTATTTCTAATTTCACCAGTGGAGTTTTCTGTGAGTGTGCTTTGCAGAAGGGGATAAAATTTTCATGTTCACATAAATGATAACCAAGACAATCTTTATTTCACTATAAAGGTAAGGAGGGGAGGAGGGAGAGAGGGAAGAAGAAAGGAAAAAGGTATTCTGAGTTTGAATGGGTTGTCTACATTTCCCAATTACTAACTAGTTGTATTAATTTCCTGTTGCTGCTATAATAATTACCACAAACCTAGTGGCTTAAGGCAACACAATTTTATCATCTACGGTTCTAGAGGTTGGAAGTCTGAAAAGGTTCTCAAGGGGCTGCAATCAAGGTGTTTGCTAGGCTGTGCTCATTTCTGGGAGAATTCATTTTCTTGCTTTTCCAGATTCTAGAGGCCGTCACATTCCTCAGCACCTGTCCTCTTCCTTCGCCTTCAAAGCCAGCAACAGCAGGCCACGGCTCTCCCCAGCTTCCATGTCTCTCTTTCTCCCTCTTCTGCCTCACGCTTTCATTTGTAATAATCATTGTGATTATTTTGAACACTGCTGGATAATCCAGTACAATTTTCCCATTTTAAAGTAATCAGAGTAATGATCTCAATCCCATTGTCATCTAAATTCTCCTTTGCTTTTAAATTAACATATTCACAGATTAGATTTCAGGGATTAGGATGTGGGGGGTGTTTTTTTGGGGGGGAGGCTGGGGTGGGGGAGAGGATTATTTGGCCACCAAGCTAACTGATAACTAATTGATCTATTTCATCAAACAATATTTTTACGTACTAAATTGAGAGTGTCTGGAAGATAGGAATAATGAGTATGGGTTTCCTTTACTGAATTTAGTATTGATAGTGGGGGAAAAAAACTGTACTAGGAATGAGCATATTTGTACTCAGGCCATAATTAGTTTATACTTTTTCTAACCCTGGGTCATCTAAATGCTGTATACCTTCAGACAAGTTGTTTATTCTCTCTGTACCTTCATTTCCTCAACTTTAAAATATATACCCATTTTGTGTATACACACACACATAAATACACACACACACACACACACACACACACACACAGAGCCAAAAAAATGTGTACACATTTTAAGAAAGGAAAACTGTTTTAAAATTGTAATACTCAATATATACCGATAACAAAAGATGAATACAAGTCATGTTTGACTTCTACAATTACAAGAGGTGCTCAAAGTGGTTACCATCAGTGTCCAGACACTTCTGATTACGGTGAACTACTGCTTGAGCAACAATATCCACTTGTATACATTTTTTTGTCACCCTCAGTATCTATATCTATATCTATATATCATCTATATCTATATCTATATCTATATCTATATCTGTATATATATATATATATATATTATTACTCTCAAAGTTTTACTGTGAGAATTATATTATTTGACATTATTTTTCAGTGCTTAACACATGATTGAAGTATTTTAAGTGTTCAGTAAATGTGAGCCATGACCATCATTCTCTCTGAGAGGAGCAGGAGGAGGAAGCGGAGGAGGAGGAGGAGTGTTATCAATTTCATGATCTGTTAGTTTCTGATTTCTTCACGAGGTTAATCTAAGGATCGATTATGTGTGAGTGAACACTACACAAATAACTTGAAATTAGTGCAGAGTATTTTACTCTTCAAAATGTGACCAACCCCCCAAAAAAGGTTTGCCAAAATATTTCTCATAATTGTTCAACTGAAAGGCCCGAGGCTGGTGCGTTTATTCATCAGCTCTTTGCCCCACTGGTTGAAGGTTGTCTCAGGAGTGTGAACTCCCTGGCAAAGTATTTAGGGGGTGACGCGTGGGTGTGGCTTGTGCTGAGGATGCTTCCTGGGGCTCTGAAAAGCAGAGAGAAGCTCAGCACGTGCTTGACATGGGGTGCAGTGAATATGAGCCTGAGGTGCCCTGGAGCGTTCCACATCTGTGGCTGAAATCAGATAGATGTGAGCCAAGAAGATGTGTCCATTTCATTCAGAAAATAAAATATATAGATTTGTATCATGGTCTGGAATGAACTATTAATCTCATGAGATATGCATAGAAAACTGGGAAGGAAGATGTTTAAGGATAATTTATATTTACAATATAAATGTTGCCAATTTCTCTATATCAATTACAATACTCATTTATACAATCCATTTCTTATTTACCCCACAAGTCTTTTAACATCATTCTTTTTCCCACATACAAATACAAAAACCATACAAAATTGGTGAATAACATGTTTCATTGAGTGGCCTCTTTTAACTTTATGACTGCAAAACCAAATGAAGCATTAGTTGGTAATTATTGACTATTAGCCTGGCTGTTTTGGTCTTTTTAAAAAAAATGGATCAGAATAACCTTTCAGCAGCCAGTCTATTTACTCATCACTCCTTTATTTCATGACAGACAAAATAAATATCAAGGAAGCTCAGCTTTAAAATTATCTGAAATGTTAGTGATTCTACTGTCCAACCAAGTTTGAGTTGTCTCTATTTTATCTTTGTAATGTAGTCAGTCATTCTTACTTTCAACACTTGATGCCAGAAACCTCATAACATTTTCTTGCCTTTTTCCAGATTCTACAGGGCCTTGACATTCCTCAGCTCCTTTTGAGAAGGAGCATAATGCCTATGAGAAGCATTATCTGAAGACTTACCTTTAGATAATATTAGCTTTAAAAGTCATTTTATCTCTAAAGGAGATAACAAAATACTTCTATTTGAGATGACATCTCATTGAGATATTGCTCCTTTTAAAAAGAATTGTGTACATTTTGTTGAGGTAGCTGGCTCACTTTTTAGCAAAAGTACCTTTAAAAGCTCTTCTGTGTATTAAAGTAGAAAACTTTAAGATGAGAATGTTTCCTGAATGTTTCTGCATATTAAGCAATAAGTTTGAATTTCTAATGGGGGTGAAGGAGAAAGAAAAGGGCCTAAAACCAAGAGAGAGAAAATGAAGGTGAGTACAACTTAAAAGCACAGCTGCCATATGGAATTTTGACCACTGAAGATGTGATGAGACTCTTTAAGAACATAGATATTTATGCATATCTTATGGATACCTAATACATTTTGTTGAATCCCTCTCTCTCTCTCTCTCTCTCTCTCTCTCTCTCTCTCTCTCTCTCTCTCCTCTCTCTCTATATATATATATATATATATATATATATATATATATATGAACTAGAAACATTTAATGTCAACTGCAGCAATTATAAAATGTCTTATGTTATCATTTTTGGTGTGAAATATCCATATTTGAATTACAGTAATACAGATTTGCTTAAAATAATAAGTGGTACTTTGAACAGAAGCCTAAGCTATATCAGGGCTAAGAAAACATAGGTCAATTAGAAAAACTTCAGGCATGAAAATTGCCTACATAGCAAGCACAATGGTTTATTAATTAATTGTGTATTGTAGGACATTTGGGTTATATCCAGTAAACCTGAATAGGGCTGCCATCCACTTCCTTGTAGGTACATCTTGTGTACCTAAATAACTACCTCTTTAGGATACATTCCTTGAAATTGAATAATTTGTCCAAAGCATGTAGACTCCAGAGATATTCATTGTTTTCCTTATAATTAGAAGGAAATGAAAATTTCCATACCCCTGTACCACCACCGATCACTGTCTCTTCAAATGACGTTACACATACCAATAATGCTAAGCAATTGTGAAGTACACAATATAGTGTATTAGACATTTATAGACATGGATGATATAGATAGTAATCTCTGTTTTTAAATCTTACACAGTTATATGAGGAAGACAGAACACATAGCTTTTAATTGCACATATAAGAAAATTAAGATTTCAAATAATTAAATGACTTACCCAATACTTGATTGCCAGTAAGACAACAAATAACCTGGAACTTGCTTGCTACTATATCATGTGTCCTCTCTAACGTTAATCTAACAGAAAAACTACACAATCACTGATACTTTGTGCAGTGAACTAAGTAAATATTGCCACACAATAATTTGACTGAATAGAATAAATTATGTAAATTTGAGTCTGAATTATATTTTCTTATTTTATGTAGGATTTTAGTCACTTTAATAACAGTAAAAAATAATAATAAAATAACAGTAACAAAAAGATTTATAATTTTAAAACAAGCATGGAAATTGGATAAGACATGTCATTTTAAAACAGCTATCTAAAACAAACAGTTGCCTACTTCAAAAAAGATATTTTTATGTTCAGTCAGTGAAAAATGCCCTTTTTATAAGTTTCACAATACTTTGAAGTAGTTGCTTTCCAAACTCCAACATAATGTCATCCATTTGCTATGAACCTAACATGGAAAACAATGAATAGCACTTGATCTCAGCCATGAACAATACAAACCAACATGACAGATTGACATTCCTAATATCCTGGTTACTAGAAAAGATTCAAATAAAATTATTATTATTATTTTTTTTGGTTTCATTTATTGCCTTGATTTGTAGTGATGGGGAGTTTTGTTTGTTTGTTTGTTGTATTAACTATTCAGCTTTCTTTTTCTATGAATTACCCATTCACATTTTTTGTACTTTTTTTTTAAATGAGTTGTTTGTGGTTTTCTTATTGATTTGTAGAAATTCCTTGTATTTTATCAATGGTATTTGTTTGTCAGTTATATTAGTTGTAAACTAGGTGTACATATATATATATATATATATATATATATATATATTTTTTTTTTTAACTTTGCTTATGGTGTCTTTTATTATTAAAAAAATTTATATTAATAGTAAAACCTGTCAATTGTTTTCTTAAATCTTTTCCTAATTTTTCTTAAGAATTTATCCTTATATTCCCTAACAAAAATATGGTTTTGACTTTAAAGATCTGCAAAGCCAGAGGGTTTAACTTGGTACCACATTGCAGTTTTAATTTACTTTATTTTAATTATTAATAAATTGAGTTATTTATTTATTTTTAAATAGTTATTGTCTGTTCATGGTTCTTCTTTTGTGAGGTGTCTCTTGAAGTTCTTCATCATTTTTTTTGTTTGTTTCATTTATCTTTACCTCATTACTTTTAGGAGTCCTTTATATACTTGGAAATCAGTCTTGTGAATTATATGTGTTGCAAAAATCTTCTTCAAGGTCAGGGTTTTGCCTTTTAGTTTGTGTCATTCTTTGTTGAGCAAAATTCTTGATTTCTGAATATTCAATTTATCACTTTTTTCTTTACTGTATGAGAAATCCTCTAATCTGAAGTCAAAAAATGTTTTCCTATATTGTCTTCTACACATTTTGTTGAGCTGAAGTGATTTGTCTGCACTTTTTGATATGATTATATGTAATGTTCTCTATTAATACATTAATATGGAGAACTTATTAATTGTGTGCTATAAAACCAAATTTATATTCCTATGATAAACCCTGAACATATGATCCTGATATGCCTTAAGTTATTGTTAGCTGTGTCATGATAATGTTTTCTTTAGGATTTTAGCATCTATTCCCATGGATAAATGTGAGCCTTTAAATTCCTGTCTTGCATAGCCCTTGTCTGATTTTGTATTGAAAATATCCTTGATATGTTAGGGCATCATCTTTCCTTTTTTCCAATTCTTTGTATAAGTTTCAGTTAGATTGGCATTTTATTTGAGGAATATTGTCAGTACTCATTAACAAAAACATCTGAATCTGGACTCATCATTGACATATTATCATCTATAGTCGAGAGAGAGAGAGAGAGAGAGAGAGAGAGAGAGATTCATTTGTCTCACAACTTATGCTTTCTAGGAAAACATATGAACAATTTATACTGAAAATACAGCATATTTGCTTAACCAGTCCATGGTGAGATCTTTGCTGAGTATATCAAGAGATTCCTGGAATATAAAGTACAAACCTTGGTTATTCTGTTATATTTTACCCATGGATTACCAGCACAGATCCACTTAGACCAAGGGTTAATGTAAACTCTAAAAAATTATTTTTGTAGCTCAGAGGACCTGTGTCTTTAAAGATAGTTGGTGTGGCACAGAAACAGACCACACACATAAAATACAGGGTGACATAATAGCATAAGCATTTTGCAGATCCCTGGACTTGCCTGGAAAGTGGATGCTTAGACCCGTTATGATTTGCACAAAGCTGTAATAGCTTACTCTGCTGGAATTGCTTTATAGATAATGTAAATGCATTTGGGACAATCACAGCTGGGAATGTCCTGAGCATTCTTGGTGAAGAACTTCATTATAGAGGAAAACAGAGGCTAGTCCTGGTGAAAACCTGCTATTTCTTTCAATTAATTAAAAGTAACAATACCAATCCTCCTGTGGGTTGAAAACAAACACCAATAAATGGAGCTCTCTTTGTTTACCTATTGACACACAATGAATTACAAGGCAAGTGATAACACAAAATTCACAAGAGTAATCAATTCACACATCGCTGCCTTGCAACGAATCTGTTAAGAATAGAATCTTATGATTATGTTTGCCTAAAATATGTTCTTGGTGATACTTTTTCATTTAGGATTTACTAACGGCCTATAGATGGTACACTGCTTCTTATTCCTTCAGTAATTATTAAAGTCAATGGGAATGACAACCTTAGTAATTATAAACCTTGGATTTACTTACTATTTCCTGAAAATATATATCCTCAGAGTGAATGAAGAAAGCTCTGATAAACCATTATAATCTTTTTTTTTTTGTAGGTGGGAATTTGAAAAAAGGGTATTGATATGTCTTTCCTAGATGTAGTTCTATCAAGCCACCTATTTCTGCTATTTGAAAAAAATGTATTTTCATGTATTTTTCTTTGTAAAAAGCATGAAAAGAATTAACAAATGAAAAGCTTCCCCCAAAATAAATTTTAATAAAATATAAGCTACTTGAAAGTTTAAAACATATATATGAGCCAGAAGGGACACTGCATCATTTCCAGTACAGATACATTTAAGTCTAATTTTCTTATTTAGTTATATAAATCATTTATTTTTTAAATATACTTCATCTTAAAGGAAACATATGTATTCTAATACATTTTCCATCTGATCACCAAGTATCTTTTTCATTTTCTCTTTTTATCTCCTGAAACCTTCAGAAGTGGAAGAGAGGGCATGATTTGGCATCTGAGAGTAAATGCCTTGAGTTTGCTTTATAATTATGAAAAATGCTGAATAAAAACTAAAAGCAGATTTTGAAATAATTTCAGAAATCTTGGCAACTTATTCTCGTTTCAAATAAATAACATGGTGTTTTTCAGTTTCCATCAGAAATAACAGTTTAACGATATCATTTATTTTACTAGAAAAAATTAACACTGGCTAGGCTCATAAAAACAGTTTCAGTAAATTCAGATCATCAACTCAGGGTATTAATGAGTGGATTTGTGTTAAAGTAGTAAAGAAATATACTAGGAAAGAGAAAGTTAGCATGTTTTTACGTGTAAATTATAAAATAGAATGATTTTTAATTTATTCATGCTCTTATTAATTTTTTCATTTTCATTTTGTTTTTAATTTACTGATCCTCAACTATATATCAGAATCCAAGAGCAGCACTAAGTGTACCAAATTGATTACGATAAAATCCTTGAGTTCAGGAAACCTATAAGTTACTACGTATGAATTTAAAGCATATTGCAAAGCAGCAAGATAAATGCTGTGCCAGTAATTTTCACAAGGAGTCAGGGAACCTGACCAGAGGGAGAAAGAGCAGCAAGGACATATAATATATTTCACAGAGAAAATAATCTAGAATCAGATCCTGAAAAATGAGGAGAGATTATCATCAAAAGGGATGAGAGTTGAGAAGTAATGATGTGAAGAATACTGACAATCCATAAACATTTCAAAATCTGTAAGAGTTTTTTCTTTTTTTTTTTAAGGGCTGTAAAATTTTTATTTATTTATTTATTTATTTATTTATTTATTTATTTATTTATTTATTTATTAGTTTCAGGTGTACAAAGCAACGCAATGGTTAGATATTTCACTTTTATTGTCACTGAAGTATAAAATGCATAGAACTGCTAAGAGGTGAGGCCTACCAAGAAATTTAGCTTGATTTCTAAAGACTATTAGTTACTTGAAATATTTTAATGAGAATTACACAGTTAGCTTTGTGTTTCAGAACATTATCTGGCAGTGGCATGAAGGAATAATTGGGAGAAAATAAAAGTCATATTAAAGTGGGAAGAAGTAAGCTAATAAGGAAGATGAAGAAGAAGGCATTTCAATATACTTCCTCAGTTTCTGACTTGAGTGTTTAGGACATGAGAGTATCATTAAACAAACTAGTATCAGACACAGGAGATAAAAGCTTTCAAAGACAAGATCCTTCAAGTACTGATCTTATCAATATTTATTAATTATCTCACCTAGAAGAGAAACCATGTTGTACACAAGAATACAGTGGGATTTAAGGACTATGTCTTTGATTTTTTTTTTCCTTTTTTGGGGCCTAGAAGTGGAGTGATACATATACATTAAAATATAAAATTTCAGAAAAGATATGTTATGTTCCAAATGAGTGTTATAGGTAATAAACCCTAAATATGTTCAAAAAATGAACAGATTTCATTTGCTCTATTAGGTGGGAAAATTTGTAGAGAAATTCATAGATGAGGAGAGGAAAAGGATCCTGAGTAGATGGATGGGGTCAGGTTACAGGAGTCTTGAATGCTAGGCAAAATCAGAATCCAAGAAAATAATTAGACCTGTTTATACAGGTGAGATATCAATCAGTTTAGTAAGGTTAATCGAGCAATGTGTAGATTGTGTTTTGTGGAGCATTAGCTCGAAACAGAACACAATTCAGATTAGCGAAATAACACAAGGAGGTGATGTATGTTGAAATGGGTTGACATTTCTTCTTTTAAAGGGTAATGATGCTTTCGGGATTCAGAAGAACTCATTTTAATGGAGTTAAATAAATGACAGTTATTCATTTACATTTGCCAATATGATTACTCCATTCCTAATGTTACCTTAGACAGAAAGAATAGGGCCACAGGGAGAGAGCGGGGGAAGGGAAGGAGGAAGTGTGTGTTGGGGGAGGATGAAGGGGTGGACAAAGGAGGGAGGATATGAGATCGTTCTTAAGAAAAGGTGCAGACCAGCCAGTGGCCAATAACAGGTCCAGGATGCCATCTTGCCCCTTAAGATTAACTTTAGCTAATTATAATAGATCATAATATTATTCGCATTATAGGCAGGAAAAATATCCACCTCACCCCCTGTGTGGCCATGACAGTTCCAACAAGGGCCAAATAAGGGCAAGAGAATCCCAGCTCCCAAAAGGAAAAAGTGGTCAGCAAGGACTGCTTAGGAACTCCTATAACACCACCCCTAAGTTTTGACTATTTCACGCCTTCATTTTTAGTGAAATAGATTCCCAAGCCCCATCCCTCTTAGGTGCAGTTGCTCTTCCCCTGGCCTGGCCACTCTCACCATTTTAGGAGTGCACTCTCCTCTTTGCCTTTAATGAATTCACCGCTCACTTGACTTATTCAGTGCATTCTTGAACTCCTTCCTGTGATGACACTAAGAACCCATTTTTGGGCAAGACTTCCCCCAAATAATTTTTCTGTCAATTTGTAGGGGCAAACTCATTTCCACTTGTGTTTAAGGAAAAATGAGAAGATTTACAGTATGCATGTTTTGACATGCTTAAAAAATAACCATATAACTGTGACTGTTAGAAATTGAAGGCATCTTAGAGATCATGTTATTCAGACCCTAATTTTACAAATAACATCCAGAGGGCTTTAAATACTTGTAAAGATCAAAGAGTGAATTAGAAGCAAAACTGGGAATAGAATGAAAGTGTTTCTTTTCCAATCTTTAACTTCACCAATTTAAATTTTGGGAGAAAGAGGATGCAAATAAAGGAAATGAAAGCAAGAGGTGAAGCCTTCTAACGAATTTGAAATACTCAGTAGCAAAAGTTCAAATTTGAAAATAATGAATAAATAGGAATCTTTCTGGCCCTTGCCATTTATAATAGATGAATTTTCCCTTGGACCTCATCTCTTCTAGGAATTGAAAATGCTGCTTAAAACTCCCGTGAGTTGTTATAGCCAGAGGTTAAGGGGGAATAAATGCTCCTGTTCCCTTAACCCTTTGTCTCCTGGGCTTGGATTTCTCTCCTGTTAGCTCTTCTGTTCACTATCGATCTGGATGTGAGGCACATTCCCCTTCAAACATATATATCTATTTATAATTGATCATGGTAAGTTTTACTGAAAACCTGAAGACAGCAGAAGATCTCACTTGGCAAACACTAAGACACATCACATAAAAATAGAATTTAGATATTTCTACTCCTCTCTATAGCTTCCTTCCCCACAGGAGGAGGTTTCCCAGCCTTTCTTGGTCTTGGCTCCCCTCCTATCTGGTTTTGCTCTATTTTTCTTCTTTTTTTCTGGCTTTCCAGAACAGCAAGAATTCAGTGATAGGGCTTAACCACCTGCTTTGAAGCCCCCTGTGACAGTATCTACTGAGGTCCTATGAAGACTTAAGACCACTCTTCTCAGGCAGGTCTCCTGCTGTGAAAACATTCATTTATTCAGCAACTTCAGATAGACATTTTAATGAATGTCTCTTACACTTCATAAAATGCAGGAAATGCAACTACAGAAGGTAAAAAGAGCCCTGGTCTCAGAAAGAATAAAAATAAAACTAATTTATAATTTTATATTGAATTTTGATTCAATTAACTGAAGAATTTGTATGTATCCAATAGCCCAGGATCAAACTTGAAAATAATGAATAAATAGACATAGCCTTGTCCCTGATTTCTAGATGTATTTGCCCTGGACTGCAGCCCAATTCCAGTGTAGGAATTTAAAATGTTGTTTATGGCTAATTGAATTTTAATTATTTAAGTGTCCTAACAATCCCATAGATTGGATATGGGAGGTGGTGTTGCTAATAATTATTAAAAAATTTCCCCCTTAATTTCTTAGAGCTAATTGCTATGTTGCAACTCTTACCAATTCGATGGCTAATATTTTACATTGAAAACAAATAGTCCAAAAATGGGGTTCTGTATTACTTTTTCCTTAACTCTTCTTTTGATTTTTGAAAAGAAACTAAAACTCTGGTAGAGTTAATGACTGTTTTACCCACTCCAGTTATTCAAATGATGCATTTCTATTATATCCTGTATAGAAAACGAATCAGTATAAAACACAGAAAAGTCAGCACATTTTGGTTTCCGTATTTACTCAATTTCTAAAACATTAGGATGAAGTTCAATTAAAAATGACATCATGCTGGATATAATTATATTTTTAGAAGAAACTTCTTTCTCAGAGCTTAGTTGAACATTGATTGATCTTATCTGTCACCTGAGCAGCTGCACTGGGGAATTCTTTAATTTACTGAAAAGAGTTTTGATTAATAAAATGCATTTACTATTTAAAATTTAAGAATCTCTTCACAGTGCCTAAATTTCAGATTTCAAATTTCGACGTGGGGATATGACATTTGGGGAATAGAGATTTTATGTATTAATGAGTGGACTCATGTTGGGACATTAACTCTACAGGCACAATATGTACATCTTCTGTGGCTGATTTTCATGAAAAAAAAATGGTAGAAAGAATCAAGAAATACTGAATTCTTACAATAAACCAGGATACATTTATATCCTATTTAAGAAAAACCTAACCCAAACGGTAAGGTTGGCATTGCTATTTTTATCTATATCTGAGGAAACTGAAGTTTGAGGAGATTAAATCACTTCTCAAGGTCACTTAGGTAGGAAGGAAGGAGCTGGGGTTGCTGCCTAAGTCTGCTGTCGAAGTACATCGTACATACATAAGGAAACCTGAAGGCCAGGATTCTAGCCTCATCAAAGATGTATTTAATTTCCCCAGTAGAGCTTCTCATTTTTCAGGTGCGAACAGTATATTGTCTACTTATATTAAAAAGATCTGTGAGGAAAAAAAAAAAGAGACAATTTGTAAAAAATTAATATTTCAAATCATAGAGGTATCTTTGCTTTGCTTCTATGTGTATTACTTATCACAAGTCCTTCCATGCAAATCCAATAACCCCACATAACTTTATGTGAAATTAACTGCACTTAGAATTCATGAAGCTGGTGGCTGGAGAGATGTTACATTTCACAGAGGATTTGTTTTGTTTTGTTTTATTTTTGTTTTTGTTCCCAGTTACTATAAAGTTGAGGAAGAACCTGGGAATACCAAGTGTTTTGATTTCCATTTCTTGTGTTGCCTGTCTAATATATATGTCTAATATAGACAAACAAGTTGTCTAATATATATGGATGCCAACAGCTTAATAATGAGTAGCTTAGAGTAGAGCATCTACAGTATATATAGCCACATTAGGAGTGATAGGTAAATTTAATTTTAAGGATTTTTTTTCATCTTCTTTGTGAGGTGACATTTTGTGTTGAGCATTTGTAAAGAGTAGCATCCTGGTTTATGTCTTAGAAACTATCTTTAGAGTAGAACCAAAATCTTATATAATCTTCCTCCTTTCCAGCAAGCAGAAGATGACATCATTATTCTTTCATTTTAAAGCCAGAGCTTATCACCTGAATGAGATCTAGTGCTTTTTGACCCTGAAGTTCGCTTGCCTCATTTTTCCTGACCATTACAATAGTTAATAGTCTATGTCTTCCCTAAATCTTATAACATCATTGTCATTTTAAGGTATCTGAAATATCCTTTAGCATGTATACAATCAGAATAGGACAGTATATCCTTTTGAACAGCCTGTAACAACAGCAGTAGACAACAAATGTGTATTTAGTCAATAAGTATAAATATACATAGTAATAAATGCCTGTACCATGTTCCTTTGTGTCCTTTTTTTCTTTTCCTCTTCCTTTTTGGTGTCCATGGTTTCAATTGCTTACAATGTGAGAATTCATCACACATTCTTTCTTTTCCTGAAGTGAGGGTAAGTTAGATCTGAACTCTTTGTACCAAATAAATGTTGACTAATGGTTAGAGTTATCAGGTAAAATACATGATACCCAATTAATTTTGAATTTCAGATAAACAACAAGTCATTTTTAGTATAAGTATGCTTCCTTCAAATATTGCATACTTATACTAAAAAATGATTTAATGTTTACTTGAAATTCAAAATTAATTTCGTGTCTTATATTTTCAGTTGCTAAGTCTGAGCCTATTATTAATAGTCTGACATTTCCCAATTCATGGGAAATATATGTATATATATATATATATAGATAGATAGATAGATAGATAGATAGATAGATAGATATAGATATATCTATATCTATCTATCTATCTATATATTTTAATGTTTTGAGCACATGTGCCTGACTCAGACAGCTATTATCCTCCTTTGCTGATTTCCCCTAAGATCGTCGCTGTTGCTTATTAATTGTTGCCCCTTTGGCTCATTCTGGGACAAAAATGGAGAAGATGAGATTATTTTCTCATTATCTGGAGGCCTGAACTTAGTTAATTATTTATGTTTTAAAAAATCATCAATAATTTTCTACATTAATACTTAGAATTCAAACCTCTATCAGTTTTTAATCCTCCTTAGAAATTAAAAGTTTGTTATCATTCTACTTTACTATGTATTCTGTGCTGAATTACTGTGTGCTATTCTGTGTTTGAAAATAAATATTGCTGTTCTTTAAATATACTTCTGTTATCTTGTTTGGGAAGTTTTCAAAATCATAAAATAGTAGAAATTAATATTTGCATGTTGCACATGAATACTATCCTTTTTGGAAGTAATATCTTATTTTTAAATGCTAAATGAGTCTCTCCTTGAATATGAATATTTATATCTTGGAATGTTGTTTCAAATGCCACCCCCACCACAATCACAAATTAGTTCTCTATGAAACTGTTACTTTCTTTTCAAAGACTTATCTCTAAGACTTTTCCACTCACAGAAATAAATGTGTTATAACATGTTGAAAGAGCAAACTCCTTAAAGAAATAATTGTTCTAATATAATAGGCTTCCTACATAACAGTATATACCCTACAGAGCCTCTTTTGATAAAGAAAAAAAAATAAAAAACAGCTACTAAAACCCAGTACAAGGTCAACAAATGACAATAGCTTTAAATTTATAAGCTGAAGTCTCGAATATTAGGAATTTACTGCAGCAGAACCTCATAAATTTACCCTTAGAGCCATAATATAGATGAAACCATGTTATAATATGTGATAAAAACTCTTCTGCTATGATTCAATATCAAAGTCTACATTGCTGTTTTATGTAGAGGAGTCATCTGGTGATTTTAGTATGTTTCCTTATATAATGACTTATTTTCAAGGAATTTAAGTGTCAGCTCTTATTTCCTAGTGGCAATTTCTTCACTGCTTATTAAATCAATATATTTATAATGTTCTTCACAATAAGCAGAAGCAGCTTCATTTTGTAGTTTTACAATTTGTATTTTTCAGTTGCATTGTATTATTAAGCTAGTGCGGAAGTCATTGATGGACCAGGCATGACATTTTTTACACCAATATACTTGAAGAAGATAAAACCAAAATAAAATAAAGTTTATACATAAGGAAATACTCTAAAACATTTATGGGAAATTACAAAAGCAACAAAACAGATTTTGTTTTCATCATCTTATTTTAAAAAGGTGTTTTGCGGGCCGGCCGAGTGGC
>NW_017731501.1:3255201-3331767 GCF_001890085.2 Hipposideros armiger | reverse complement strand
GCCGGCGACTGATCTGCCTCACCCAGGAAGAGTGCAATGATGGTGCCAACTTGGGCCAGTGAAGCAACGTCCTCCACAACTAGACTGAAAGAACAAAAAGACAGCAACTTGTCGTTCCTCTTACCCCAATTCCCCAATAAAAATCTTTAAAAAAAAATGTGTCTTGCATTTGATTTTTGAAAAGGAAAATCATTCTGTTTTGCTCAGTTAAGTTATGGAAAACTGTGGGAATGTGGAAAACTAAATGGAGTCTATAAAGGAAAGCTTAGATAGAGTTTCATTCAATTTCCTGAGGAAAGTGTTAGCGTACGTGACCTCTTCAGATAACTATATGAAGTTAACTCTAATAAAATGAATTCAAGTAGTTCATGGTTTCAGAGATAGCCTTAATTCTAGGGAGGTCAAAATAAGGTGATCGGTTCTCTGCCATTCAATGATCACTCTTATCAAAGGTGGGAGCTGTATGTGGGAGAAATGCTAAATACCTGATAAGACCTATGCCTTTAAATATTTAATAATCTACTACATTGGAAATCAATCTCCACATTTTCATTCATGCTCTGCTGTTTGTAGAAAGACAGAACTTTGTGTTGTGACCTAGCCCTCCTTCAAATTCAGTTAGCTGGGAAGAAAAAAAAGGGGAAGTAGATGGGCCTTTGTTTTCTAATAAGAGTGTAAAAATTCTAACTCAATCTGAACTTTTATAAATAAGACCATCTTAAAAGTGGTCAATGTAGTGACATTTGGATGTATCCTCCTTGGCCATTCACCACCTTGAACTCATTTTCCAATTTTTCTCTTATTTTCTATACTCCTATTTTCAGTTGTACCATTTTGGGAAGTATATTTGATCCATAGGAATAGAAACGAAAATAGAAATGCCTGTGTACACTTGCTTACGCTAACTATCGCATTCATGTTACCCCCAGGCACTGAAGGAGCAGTATTCGGGCACTCAGTTGAAACACCTCACATCAGAGCAGAACCTTCTCAAGACCTCAGGTAAGTCCTGCCTCTTATCTCGTGTCATTGTTTCCATCACTCTTGATCATCTTTGATATATAAAGAACTAAAATAGGAAATGTGCTACGTACCTCTATAAAGAATCAAAATTTCCTGCCTACATGATAGATAGTCAAGTATTTGATGAAGGGCAAGAAAATGTGTGTTATTATTATTCCAAAAATAAATTTTGTATAGTTGTTTCTGTAATAAACATCCAATGAATATAAAACTAAATATATCAGACAGGAGGAGTGTGGAAAAAGAAAGGAAAAGGCAGTTATAGAGGACCTTGAGAGAAGGATTGATAAAATTAAGGATGCCAGAAAACCTGTCATAGACAATGAAATATATGGAGTGCATAGCATAGCCATAAAGAAAAGAGGAGCAGAGATTAGGAGAATGCTAGTAATGGCCATTTAATGATATGTAGAGGGAAATAACAGAAACAAATATAAATGGTAATCAGGAAAAAGCAGAAGTTAATTGTCCTGTGAGAGAATCTGTAATCTAATATTTCCAACGGAATAAGCAGCTTCCTGATATTGTGTTGTTTCTAAGAGGCACAGTTAGTTATATGTAAAGTTTTCACTACCCAGAAGATGATGAGATAACAACATTATAGGAAATTCTCCCCAGAATAATTGTAGCAACTGTTGATAAAAGTTAAAATATTAAAATACAGTAACTGATCCAAGGATTTTCTTAATTTGGTAAATACATCAAGCTTTAGGGATAAAAGATACTCTATATAATTGAGTGTGGTGATCATTTCACAATATATGCATATATCAAATCATTATATTGTGCACCTTAAACTAATACAATGTTACATGTCAATAAAAAAGATATTTATATAAATCATTTCTGACAGGTAAATTACATTCTAAAATGCATTTGCTATGGTATTTAAAAAGATAACAATATTGATATTAAAAAAATAAATCAAATATTAAAATCATTTTAAAGCTGAATCAAAGTATCAACCTGAAAGAATCTTTGTCTTGAAAAACACAATAAAAATATTAAGCAATAAATAAATAAATAACCAGAAAACAAAAAACATTTTATTTATAAAGATCTGTTTCAGCCCCTCTCATTTGATGTGTGGGATAAGTGGAAAACTGCTCAAATGAAAATAAAAAAATAAAGTTGAAAACACTAAGGCAAAAAAAAAAAAAAAAAGGCCATGCTTTTAAAAGAGTAAAATTTGCAGACTTTTAGTTCTATGATAAAATTTCATAAAGTACTCAGTTTCTCATTAGTTGAGAAACCCAGATCCAAACAAGCTAGTTAATTTAAAATAACAGGAGAAGGTGGCCGTGTTCATACAATCAAGGCATTTTTTAAGATAACAATATTGATTATATACTCTATGGCAAAACCCCAAGGATTTAGAAGGGTTGAAGAATATGTGTAAATAGTGTCTCATAATGTGTTACAGTCTTGATTTATGACTCTTCTCAGTTAGGAATTTAACATTTTTGTTAATTTATTTATTTTATACCTCTCCACTTAACAAGGTTATATGTTAAATTAGAACACTATCTGCATCTTCCTTGCTTATCTTCAGTGCTGTAGCAACCAGCATGGTATCTCACATATAATAATAATCTGATAAATATCTGTCAATCTGAATTACTGAAACTTAGCAAAACTGAATAATGAAGACACTACTAAATGCATAAAATATAAGGAATGTGGAAGCATCTGTTATTGTATTTCTAAGACACACGTGACAAACAAGGATTCCAGTTGTTTTTGAACTGTGTTTCAATACAGATATCAAAGTTTGATGATACACTCAATAAAAAAAATTACTAATTTCTAAAAGAAACATGTTTTACTTCTAACATTTAGCGGCCATGTACTCATTTTATGATTTTTGTTAAGAAATCTATTACCAAGGAGTTTGAATCTTGAATTTTGAATTTTGAGGAATCAGGACCAACTGCTATTTTAATTATATTGCTGACATGTCTCAAAATCCATGTGTGAATATGACTTAAATCATAATTAGTATATAATATTTCTAGGTTTTATTTTCTAAATATTTGTCAATTATTTAGCCATTGTGCTAAACTAGGCATATCTGCCGGTGCTAAAAACAGAGTGGTAACCCCTAAGATAAGTACTGATCTAAATCCCAAAACTGAAACAGAAACAAAGCACAGCAATGATGGGGTATTCAATTATTCATTCATGTACTGAAGATTAAAAGCAGAGTGTCTAAGAGGATCTTTACAAGTCTTGCTGACAGTTTTATTTTTTTCAGGGCAATATGAAGTACTCTTAGTTGGCAACCTATGTAATTCTAATCAACAAGGTGTGATGGGTTGGCCTAGTAAATAAAAGGATAATTTGGGGAGTGAGTAGCCACATTGTCTTTGATTTTGTTCTGTCCAAATATAAAAGGCTTTAAAAAGGAACATTTCAAAAGTTTATTATAGAGTATAGGTGATATTTTTGTGTGGAAATGTAGTAGATTTCTAGAATCTATTTGTTTACTAGATGTTTGATGAATGCTTCGTATATGCCAAGTTTTGTGCTAGTTTCCTTGTGCATTTTAAACCTACACATTCAGATTTTCTTTAGTTTCTTATATAAGGTGACAATGCTTTTCAATGGGGACCTACGTGTTATAAGGCTAAAAAAATGTATGTTTAATGGTCAGTAAGGAGATAATGGCATATTTGCCTGGAATAGTCCACATATAAATGTTCTTCCTCTTTTATTCCTTAAATTAATTTCTACATAAATAATTGCAATTCAGTAGGGTTTCTTCACTCTGTGGTAAGAAGTGATGAAATCCATTATATAATGCCCATTGCCCAAAGATTGTCTGGATATAAGTTCCATTAACTGTTCCAAGAATAAAACAAGAATCTTGACTAGAAATCAGTAAAGTGAGTTAATATTTAATGATATAATTGGCATGTTTTCATCATTTCCATTTTTGTGTGAATATGATTTAAAACTGAAATGTTGAGGTTCACAGGTTCCAAATTACTCCCTGAAATCACATTGCTCTAATTTATATCACTCCTGTGTTCAAGGAAAAGGCCCCATTTATTAAGCAATTCAGGACTTTTTCCTGAGAAATTTTATCAAAAAGGAGATAAAATACTTTCCTGATATTTTTCTGCCTATGAGAAAAAAATAATAAAGTGGTATTTTTCACCTCTTCTCTCCTCCTTTCCCCACCCTTCCCCACCCTATCCTTCCCTTCTCTTCCTCTCTCCTTCTCCCTTCTTGCAACCCTCTCATTCCTTTTCCTCCCTTTTATTCTGTCGCTCTATATATGTATTTATGTATTTATTTAGAGTTTAAAAGCAAATGAGCCTTCTGAGATGCTTGCATTAGCTTGCAATCTTAGGAACACAAAAAGACAGTTGATCAAGAGATTTTTTTATCTAATTTGAAGCCGGAGACCTTAATGGGATGAGCTAATGAGCAGAAAACAATAAAAATGGAGGAAACAAAACAATGTGATTTGCACCTGAAGAAAGCTCACTGTAGCCTGAAATGATGACAGTAAAATTTCTGATATGTTCAAGTCACAGTTTGCGTTGATTTTTTTTCCCCTTAAAACACTTCTGTTCAATTCTCTAGTCATTCCATCATTGAAGCTGCAAATAATTAATGAATGCCTCCTATTTCTCTGGAATTAAATATTTAGCAAGAACAAGATACATGATACTTAAATTCTGCTTAAGTTTATATTTAGTAATTGGTCTTGCAACTTAGTGTAAAAGAAGTCTGAATTCTTTTCTCAGAATGTTGAGAATTCTGCCAGAGACCTAAGCCACTCATTTTCAAATTTGAGAACTGCATACCACCTTAAAAACAAAATATTTCTGCATCACTGGTATGTAAACACCATAAAAACAGAATTGCTTGGAAAAAAAAACAGGTGGCAGGGTGACTAAGGTTCAACATGAATCCTTCTGTCTGCTCTAATTCCTGGGTACCCACTACGAAAACTGAAATTCATCGCTGTGATTGTGATAATGCTTTCAAAATGAACGCTTTTATAGTCTATAGTTCATACTTTGAATGAATAAAATGGGAAATTATGTTCTGAATTTCCTTCTAATTTTCTGTTGAATATTACAGTTGGTGAATTCTTTATTAGTTTTAATATTTTGAATAGATAAAACTGGGAGTTATTTTTGCACAGTTAGTTAAGTATTTAAAATATTAAATACTTAATTTTATACAGTATGACTAGTCAATTTATTATTATTTATTAAATAATCTACCATTTTCCAACACAAAATGATTGCTACATTTGTCAGATATTAAGTTCTCATACTTTCCATCTGTTTTAAATTGTGTGTTCCATTGACCCAGTTTCTATTTCTAATTCCAATATCACTTTAATTAAAATAATTTTATACTAAATTCTAATTTTAAAACGAAAATATGTGACTTTATATTCATTTAAAAAACCTGATGATTGTCACACCTACTTTTCTCCTCAAAATATGTTGACACAATATTTTAAGTTTCAAGAGAGTCTATGGAGATTTTTGTTGGGATTTTATTGCATATGTTTATTACTTTTTGAAACATTGTAAATCTCATGATATAGAACTATGTATGAGTTTATTTTTACCCAGGGTTATCTCAAATTCTTGAATTTCTGGGTAAAGTAAATAATAGCAGAAGTCCTTTCCAGACACCCCTCTCTCTGATATAATTGTAAAATAGACATTAAATAATATAGCATTTATATTAATATAATAATTTAGCAACAGGAATTCTATATTTTAGAAGTATACTTATATGTCATCAATATTCTTTATTGCACATTAATGGGGTTAACGACAGTCAAACATTAGCATCAATGAACAGTTTTCCTATTTAGAATACCACAGCATATGTAGTAGGCTCCATAGGTCAGGGGTTAGAGCACTGGTCTTGTAGAATACCACAGCATAATGTTTTACAAATTTTACAGAAAAAGTAGATAATCCTGTAAGATCTGAGACTACCCCTTCTTTCCCAACAACTTATTATGAAAATTCTCAAACACATTCAACGTAGAAAGCAGAACATAATGGCCAACTATATACCCCAGTTAGATTTTTCATTATTATTTCCTATAATCATATATACTGGGGGTTCCAAAAATATGTATACAAGTGAACACTTTGGTCAGCATTGTTCAAATAGTAGTTTGCAGTAATCAGAAATGTCTGGACACTGATGGTAACCACTTTGAGCACCTCTTGTAATTGCAGAAGTCAAAGGTATTCATATTTTGTTACCAGTATATATTATTATAATTTTAATACAGTTTTACTTTCTTAAAATGGGTATACTTTTTTGGAACCATATATACATACACACACATATATATATTTATATATTTATATATATATAGTTATATATTTATATATAACCATATATATAGTGTGTGTGTGTGTGAGTGAGTGTGTGTGTGAGTGTGTATGTATGATAATTTTGAAAGACAACATTTCATCTTGAAGACATCTAATTTAAATTTCAAATATTTACTAGTTATTGCTTTTCTGTAGTCTAAGAAAGTTTGCCTGCTCCCAAGTCACAAAGATATTTTCCCTTAAAAGCCTATTTTTTTTTAGCTTTTCCTTTTGATAACGGTGTATAGTACAGATTGAGGTTTATTTTATCCATATAGAGATCAGTTATTCCATCACCATTTGTTGAAAAGACTTTGCTTTTTCTCAATGGATCACTAACTTTGTCAAATATCGATGACCGTACATGTGAAAATCAATTTCTGGATTCTCTATTATTCCATCTTTTCATTTGTCATCCTTATGCTAGGCCAACACTGTCTCAATTACAATAGCATTACAATAAGTTTTAAGTTCTCCAACATTATTGTTCTTTTTCATAATTGCTTTGGCTATTCTAAGGTCTTTACTACCAACTACATAATGCTGAGAAAATGACTCTACTACAATAGAATTCAAGTATTACCTAGGTAAAATATGGAAAATTAAAGTGTCCCTTTCTTAGTATTGGTGGGGTGATTAAGAGATATCTATAAAAGTTTTAAGTACAAAGTTTCCAGTATTAATATTTGCTTTTAGTATATCATTGTAATTATATAGCTAACTCACTAATAAAGAAAAAATCTAATGATATTTTGTAATGGCTACAATATTCTCTTTTTAATATACTTTATGATTTTGTATATTAGGTAACTGAGCCCCAGAGATGTTAACTGGATTTAAATTTTTAAGTAGAACTCGTGTAGAACCTATGAGCTTCTTATTCAAATCCTACGTTTAATTATTTCAGTAGGTTGACGTAACTCTTGAGCATAGTAATTAAGTTTCAGTGAGTTTATACCTCAGTTTCCTAAATTTCTTCTTGTAAAAAACTTCCATTACTTTATAGTATGCAGCAACACTTTCAAAATTAGTAATACCTTTCTGTTATTCTGAAATTTGTAATACAGCTTCTAGAAAGAAGCACTCAGCCTCTAGTAAAGGCCTAGGAAAATATTTTATGAAATATTCAATGAAATACATTAATTCACAATCATCAAACCACTTTGATAAGCTGGCATGGCTAGTAAAATATGCCTACTTTCATATTTTTACATTTTTGGATCTAAGTCTTTTTTGTTCTATAATGGCTTTGGATACATCATATCATAATCATACGCCTACCTAGTTTCAAAGCTTTTTAAAAGGCTTGAATGTGCTTAAATTCAAATATTACTTTCTTATTGTCAGAATTCTTGGAGTTTAACACTTGGAGTTTAGGTGGAGATGCAGAGCAATATTTGCACAACATTTGTGGAGAAATGCCCTTTTTCCCTATTTATCATGTGATAAACATAGAGACCATGAATATCTCTAGATAGGTAATATGTGTGCATATATGTAAATGAAAGTGTATATGTAATTACAGCTATTGATATTAGATGATTCAGATATTGCATATGCATCTGTAAATGACCACAGTGAATTTATGCAATTTACAATCTTTAACTACACACTCTCCATAATTAATTTTAAGCCTAGTATGCATTAAGTCATCTGAATGTTGGATACTATTGAAACACAGTGCTATTTTAAAAAAACTATGTTATTTCTTAGTGGACACTACATTTAATTTTTATAAAGATTAGCAAAGCATACAGCTGAAACTGTTTAATTCAAAGTCTTAATCACTTTAAAATCTGAAGGATTTAGCAAAACTGTAAAATTGCTGCCAGCTATTCAATGTTTTCATGTACCACTTGACAAGTTTTATTTACAAATTTAATAATTCACATGCACATATAATATTGAAGGTATATATTGTCTTACCTCACAAAATTAACGCACAAGAAATTAAAATATTCTGCTTATAAAACTTAATTTACATGTTTGGTCTTCAGTGCACTGAATATCTGAAAGGAAGCCCCAGTCTATTCAGTTTTCTTCTTTTTACTTGGGGTTGCATCATTGTACCAAGGGACTTATATTGTGCCAAGGAATTTGGGGGTGATATTTCATCATTGATGGCCTCATGAGCCAAGCCAGTATTCGCCAAGAGCCTCACATTCTTCTTTGCACTTAGTCTTCATTCACCACAGGTCCCTCCTCTCTCCTTTGAGATACTTCTTTTTTTTTTTTTTCTTAATTTATTGGGATGACAATTAACAAAACTACATAAGTTTCAAGTGTACAATTCTATATGTCATCTATATATTGCATTGTGTGTTCACCACCCAGGGTCAGTTCTCCTTCCATCCTTATATTTGATCCCTTTACCCTCTTCTTCCACCACCACCCCTTGCCCTTACCCTCTGGTAACCACTAAACTATTGTCTGTCTCTATGAGTTTTTGTTTCTTTATTTGCTTGCCTTGTTCTTTTGTTGCCTTCAGTTTTATGTCCCACATATGAGTGAAGTCTTATGGTTCTCGACTTTTTCTGTCTGACTTATTTCACATAGCATAATAATCTCAAAACCCATCCATCTTGTTGCAAATGGCAGTATTTCATCTTTTCTTATGGCAGAGTAGTATTCCATGTGTATACGAGGACTGACAATTAAGTTTGTGAACTTGTTGCAACGATGTTGCTAAACTTTTTTGATATCAGAGGGATTATTCATTATGAAGTTGTACCAACTGGACAAACGATTAATCAAGTTTACTATTTTGAAGTCCTGAAAAGGCTGCATGAAAAAGTTAGATGAAAACAACCTGAACTTTTTGCCAACAATTCATGGCTCTTGCATCATGACAATGCACCAGCTCACATGGTACTGCCTGTGAGAGAGTCTTTAGCCAGTAAACAAATAACTGTATTGGAACACTCTCCCTACTCACCTGATCTGGTCCCCAATGACTTCTTTCTTTACCTGAAGATAAAGGAAACATTGAAAAGAAGACATTTTGATGACATTCAGGACATCAAGGGTAATACGATGGCAGCTCTGATGGCCATTCCAGAAAAACAGTTCCAAAATTGCTTTGAAGGGTGGACTAGGTGCTGGCATTGGTTCATAGCTTCCCAAGGGGAGTACTTCGAAGGTGACCATAGTGATATTCAGCAATGAGTTATGTAGCATTTTTTTCTAGGATGAGATTGCAAACTTAATTGTCTGACATCGTATGTACCACATCTCTTGTCCTCAGTTATCAAGACATTCTCTAACACCTAGAGAATAAAGGTCCCACAACCTAGGACTTGGCCTCAGGTAGCAGAACACAGAACGATTCACGACTAATTCTATTGATTTCCCTCTAAATCTTCTCTGTCCTGTGAATCAAGATAATAGTTCTCCAATAAATAGAAATAAAGAACAAGTTCTCACTCATTTTGGTTTTCTTCTGATGTTTTTGTTTATAATGTCATTTTGTTTATGTGTTTCAACACATTAAGTGGCAAACATTTTATTCAACTTAAAAAACGTCTGTAAGATTAGGACATTCAAAAAATCTTTATCAGCTTCTCTGCTATATCACCCACCATTTGTGGCAAAGGATACTGTGTAGTGAATGGGGAGGTGGTAACGGGAGCAAGGAAATAGTACAGAGGAGGATATTCCATTAATACCTCAAAATACTATTCTACCATGTACTTATGTCCTTTTATTCTTTCAAGAAATTTATTACAATCTTATCAGAAAACATTATAATTGTCAATTTAGAGATGACAATATTGAGGCTTATTGCTGCTGGCTAACTTTCCTGAATGCAGGTCCAGCCAAATCTCAATTTCACTGCCTCTTTGAAGAGGGATCCTCTAAGTCAGTGATAGCAAAGCACTCTACTCTATGGCTACATTGGCAATGGATACCTGAGGTCTAAAATGAGGATGACTATAATAAAATTTTTCAGATTAAATAATCAATAAAGATGAGAATGGAAGAACCCAAAAGCACTGAAATATTTAACATACATTTAATGCTCTAATCCCAAATGTCAAACATAGTAGAAGTACAGCACAAAAATGTATGTATTCAATATGGATATTTTACTATTAACCATATGAGTAAAACCCCAACACTTTATCATCAGAAACAAAATATTTCCTCCCAATTACTTGATAAAGAAAGTATGCTTTTCATACCTCTTATAAGTTCACTGTGTTGTGTCTCTGTGAATGTCAGAATCATAATCTGTTTTAGAACTGTAATCTATTTTAATTAAGTCCTTTTCTGACTTCTGTTTGAATGGTTCAGTAATATCAAACTAAAATTAAATAGTTACATTGAATGTTATGGATAATTAATAAATGGAAATGGTGTAGTCTCAGATGTATTATTCAAGGTGATATAGATTTGGAGATGTATCAGGGGACATCAATTAAAAAATATTTTTTAATATTCAGATTTTGAAAATTAGACACTGTGTGCAAAATATAAGGATTATGAGTGAAAAGAAATTATGAGTGATTTTTCTTTTCAAGTTTTCAAATATTCTGTGAAAAATGTGTGATTTTTGTCTAAAAACAAGAAAAATGCAGAGATTTCTTTAAAATATGCATAGTCAAAACCTGATCCCTTTAGGGATTTTGTGAAGATGTCCACGAGGCCCAAAGTTGGTTTTGTGAGTGAAAAAAGAAAAAAGAATTGAAAGTGTTCACATCAGGTATTCTAAATGCTGGCTCTGGTCCTTCCGTATCACTTTTAAGTCAAGTTCAGCTTCACTACTGAGAGACTTGCTACTGATTCAGAGATCAAACTAATGTGGTTCACTCTGCAAAGCAGCCCTGGATCTATTGCCTCAAAGAAAACTCGTTGCTCTGGATGATGGTACATGTGAGCCTGAGAGCTCTTGTCCTGAAGTCATGTGGTCAAGGGTAACACAGTCATTGCAACCCCAGAGCAAAGCACTTATATAAAAAGACCAACTCAGAGACTCTACCTCTTTTCACACTAGTGCTTTTTATGATTGTATTCTACTTCCTGTACTATGCCTTCTCTGGCTCTTTTCACCAGTTTTATATTTGAAGATAATTTTGAAACTACCTCCCATTTATCATTTTTGCAGACACACTATCTAAAATACTTTTTTTTTCTCAAAATGTATGTAGTTAACCTTTAACCACATTTGTGCTTGTGTATCACGCCTCATTTAATTTTTCTTCTTCAGACTGTCATTTATTGTGTGGACATCTTCCTTGGCCAGTAGAGCTCAGTTGATATAGGGAATGCCTTAATTCTTTATTTCAATTAATTTCTAGAAGTGTAGAGTACATTGAAATTTTTCAAGTTTGCAAAATTTTTACTGTGCATGCTTGGATGTTTACAATATTTATTATTTTCATTAAAGCTCTCTCATCTCCATAAGACAGGGACTCTTTATTAAGAGATACGTGCTCAGTTTGTAGAAATGTATTTATTAAACCTCCAGTATGTAAGATTTAAACAAGTAAACTTATCACGATCTGCTTTTCATGTGCATTATAAATGGAAACAACATAAGACTGTTAGTAAATCATTATACAAATAAGAAATAGTTGCTGTCAATAAATAAAGTTTCATAAAGAACCAAAAAATAAATAATGCAATCAAAATGCATTCTAAAAACTCATTTTGACCTTTTTTGAAATAGCAAGGAATTTTATTTATACCCACCTACTTTGTGTTAGTTGATTAATTTTATCTTTTAACCCATCATGTGTGTGTGTGTGTGTGTGTGTGTGTGTGTGTGTGTGTGTGTGTGTTTGGTTTTTTTTTTTACTATTAAAGATTGTTTTGTTTTTCCCTTAGGCTTGAATCACCAACCAGGTCCTTGATAATGGAGGCCCCTCGAGGGGTCCAGGTGAGTGCGGCTGCAGGGGACTTCAAGGCCACCTGCAGGAAGGATCTCCATTTGCAGTCTACAGAAGGGGAGGTGAGTTTCCCTGGGTAGAGACTGACCTTGGCTGCTAAGGCTTCCTCTCAAAGTACATGCATATGGTCCAGGTGAGACATAAAGAACTGCTTCATAAGAGAGCTTAAATTGTGAAAACATTAATACTTCTTTTCAAATATGAAATTTGGTAAACATAATGTTAAGTTCTTAAGTCGAAGCTCTATTTATTTTCTATTGAAAGATATTCATTTATATGCCAGTTAAAAGTGGGGCATCTAAACTCCTGTACTTTCAAACTTGGCAGATAACATAATAAATATCAAGATAATATCAAGAATGAAGGTAATCTTCATTTTTTTAAATCTAGTTTGGTCTTAAAACATTCTCTCAGGAAAGCACCTTGGATGTTTGTTTGTTCCTGTAAAGATAGTGCATATATATATATATATATATATATATATATATATATATATATATATATTTAAATAAAAACAAATCAAAAGTTTATGTTACACCTAGTCCTATTGTTACTTCTGAGATAGACATACTCAATAGTAGCTTTCTTTCATGTCACTTTATTTCCCCCAAAGATCTTCTTTAAGAAGAGATTCTGTTGACAATCACTTAAAGATCATCTTTTTTTCACTTCCTGCTCTAAAAAACCCATTGTGTCCAGTCTTCTACTCTTTCACTCTAAGCACACATTTATTTCATTTACATTATTTGCTGTATACATTGTGATTGTTGTGTCTGAAAAATCACATTTTTGTCAATTCTGAAAATTACTCAGCATTATGTCTTCAGATATTACCTCTCCCCATTTTCTCTGTGGCCTTTTTCTAGAGCTCTGAAGAAATACTAAGTCTATTCATTCTCTTACCCTCTAGATCTCTTACGTTTTCCTTCTTACTTTCTATTTGTCTCCCTGTGCCTCACTCTGCTTATTTATTCAGATCAACATGTCCAGGTTCCTCTTCAGTATCTAATCTCTTATTTAATCCTTACATTGAGCTCTTCATTTCAGTAATTATGTTGTTCATTTCTAGGATTTTCATCTGTTGTTTTTCAAATCTGCCTGGATGTCTCGGTAGTGGTGCTTTTATTTGCTTGTTTGTTTTTATTGCTACCTTAATTTTTACAAAGCCTTATACATAAAACATATTCTGTACTATATAATTTTACCATAATTCTCAAAATCCCTCAAGGTCTAAATCTGTTAGAGTGCTGTTTCTCCCAATTAATTCCCTTAGCATTTTCTTCCTTCTTGTGCTTATTTATTTTTTATTATGAACTTACAAAGTGCAACTTGAGAAGAGAAAGAACGGAAGGGTAATTTGAGAGAGATGCTTTGGAGCATTTTATACATCTTCAGATGTAAAGATGAGGGCATACATTCATTGAATCAAAAGGGGATGTTCTTTTTTACCTTTACCTTTATGCCATTATCTCAGTTGTTGAGTCGAGATAAATTTCAATGATATATTTTGCTTCTTTTTTTAAAAACGAAGTTATTGACAGGACTCTATTAGCACCTTAGTGACTATTACAATTAAATTATTTAGAAATATGCATTATAATATTTAAAAAATATATCCATATTACCTTTTAGGATGCCTTTTCTCCACAATTACAAACTACAATGCTTTGTCTACCACAGCAAGGCTGAAATCCTTCAAAATACCTCAGTTCTTTTCTGAAGAGTTGATTTTATCATGCTAATCATTTCATTCAAATCAGTCATAGTGAATCATCTCATAATAAATATTGGTGGTTATTAACCTCTGTTCCGCTATTTATGCACCACTTTACTTATGTTATTTTATTCAGAGTATCAACAGAATCCTTGGATTCAGTTACACATCAGCATTTAATTGTGAATTGAATATTAATTATGCTATAAATAAATCATAGCCAGAGGTTTTCAGCTGTGGTCATTTTTTCATATTAATAAAACAAAGGTATAGAAAAAGCACAGCATTTTATAATAGAATAAATAGCATGCAATTTTCCGAGAAAGAAGTGTGAAATGATATAAAATGTTTCTTTGCCTCATTGACTATGCCACAGAAAGGCAGATGGATCGTTTACTAAACAATATAGAAAGATGTAAAGTCCCTACTTTTATATAGTTTTAAACTAGTTGTAATCAGAACAAGCACAGTATTGAGATAACAAAAATTACAGACAAAAACGTGTAAGCATGAAATTGCACACAAAATTCTGCACTGCAGAAGGTTCAGTTATTTCAGACAAAGTGTTAAAGGAATTTCAAATTCAACTCTGAAGACAACATGAATCATCATTGTAAGAACATTGAAAGTGTTATTATAGCATATGCAATGCAATAACATAATAACACATCTTACAAGATCACAGAGGAAAGGGAAAACAGTTTTTATTTTGCAAATTGATTAAGATTTTCTCCTACAGTGATAGGTCTGATTTCAGCATGTAAGAATGGGATAAATGGATTCCTGGTGGAGAGAAGGCAATGGGACATGAGTTAAAACCTCAGGGATGTAATTCTGAATACCAGTAAGGGCTTCAAAACAAATGGATTATATAGTTTATGGGGCAATTGAAGATAGAAATATCAATTTTAAAAGTTGGAAAGTGAATAGTATCATAGTAACTGCCTTAGCAGATAGAAATAGATACGAGCAAGCCTGTCCGTGCTGCAGAAGCCTGGAGAAGCTAAACAATGTTGGGTTGGAAATATAATCAGTATATAGTGCCCCTTGTTACCTCATGAATTATTTTCTATCTGAAGCAAAAATTATGTCATTTTCTCCTTTTAAAGGCTCCATTCATTTAAATTTATCTATTAATAAAATCTGCCTCCCTTGTATGGGTGAGGCTAGAGTTTGGATCACAGAAGTTTATGGAAGTATTGTTCTACAGCGAAATGTTGTCTAGAGCAGCCCCTGAATGAATAGGAGAGCTGGAGGGCACTTCTACAGCTAAGCTGAAGCAGGCCGCACAACATAAGGTTCAAGGCTAATGCCGTTGATGAGGCCTCCACCTCTGTGCTTGATTTCCAAGGCTGCCACTTGCATGCCCCACCTGTATAAAAACAGCTCCTCTCTGCATTTATTCATTCAGTCTGTACCAAGGGAAAGACAATCAGCCTCAAATTATAAAAACCAGTGATGTGTCCTGGTGTCAGCAAGCTTCTGCAAACCACCAGGGCTAACCAGTAAAATGTATTCCTGCGCTTACTAATAAAGGAATCACTCACACTATCTTATAGTCATTTGCTCAATACCATATTAACCTCCTTATCCACATGATCTTTAGCTTTCCATGTTCCATTCTTTATTTTCTGTGTCTCAAGATTTCTTGGACAAAACACCAGCACTGAACATTTCTTCAGTGTGAACTCACTTCCAAATAGGCAGACCTAAACTCCACAGTCGCAGAGTTTGACCCTGTAATATTTTGGGACATTTCTGAAGGTTGAGAATGTATGCTGTCTGCAAGCATGCTAGCTCCTTCAAAGAAGTGAGGAAAGGGAGGGGAGCTGTGCAAGCCCAGTACTTGTCAGACTCAGCCAGTACAAAGAGTCACCCCACCTCCCCTGTGGAGAAATGAGTGACAGTCCAGAGTGTGTTACAATGTGCTACACGCATTGATGCCCCTCGACATGGAAACAGAGCCAACTGGAAGTGAGGCCCAGCATCTGTACCCAAAGATGTATTGTCATTTTCTTCTGCTTGCTTTGTGCACTTCTAAATTTCGTGGGTTGTCGGAAAAGTCATGACACATTTTTGCAACAAAAAACATAGAAAAAATACATCATGACTTTTCTGACAACCCAATATATCAGATAAACAAATCTCCTTATTAAAATAATTAGACTAGAAGCCTTTTTTTTTTCTCTTTACTTTTCTCTCAACCCAGGAATAATCATGAGGTAATATAGTTCAACATTTGCCATCTATAAACAAAAACTTTAATGATGATTTTTTAACTTCAAGTACTGTTGGTAAATTCAATCATTTGTTTTTTTAATAATCTATTTGTTTATTCAACAAATATTTGTATTCTATGGAAGTTGTATATGCAGGGTCAAACATTGTGAATAAAAATTCAGGTGTGGTTCTACCTTCAAGGAGAACATAGTTTAATAAGGAAAGAAGATACAAATATTACTATAAAATGACATACTGAGTGATCAGCAAAATCAGATATTAAAAACTGTAAGTGCTATGGGAGAACCAAATAAAGAGTCTTTCCATCTTGGAGCACCAAGGAAAGGTCTATACAGGGTGAAATGGATGACCCAGACTTTGATGGAAATTAACATTTTTACCCACAAGAGGAGACACGTGTCCAAAGTGAAGGAAGAACATTATTTCACACAATATGTGACTGCACAATTCTATGCACTGTTCTATATCTGTGAACCAAAGGGAGATCTGACTTTTAAGTAAGAGAAACAGACAATAAATGAATGAATACAATAAATATTAGAAAAGGGTTGTTAATATAGGGAAGTAAAACTATCAAGGAGAAATTAATGAATGGATCAATGTTATTTTAACAGCATGGTTAGGAAAGTCCTTTCTGCGAACATGACCTTTAGTAAAGACGTGAACAAACATGCTCACATCCATATTAATCTAAAATATACATGTCGATAGTATATGAATCCTTTTTTCTGGTTCATTTGAGTGTGCAATTGGTTCCTGTGTTTCAAAATCTAAAAAGTATAAAAAAAGAGAACAGTGGAAATCTCCCCTCTACCCCTGTTCTCTAATCATGTAGTTAGTATCTACCCCCCACTTGTAAATATGTGGAGAAAAGTATTTCAGGATAAAGAAGTAGGGGATAAAAAAGCCCTGAGGCCAGAGTTCTTTTGGCATATTTGTTAAAATGCAAAAGTTGGAGCAAGAAGAATATAGAAAATGATGTTAGAGAAATAGGCCAGGTCATATAGGGCTTGTGGGCCATGGAAAGGAACCAAGATTCATGTTAACAGTGGAGGCATTTCTTCAGAGAATACTGAGCACTGGGGTGACATAATTTGATTTGCATTTCTTAAAAGTTTAGCAGTATGTAAAATAGACTATAAGGCGATAAGAATGGCAGCTGGGTGGGCCATCTAGAGAGCTATTGCAAGAATCCTAGTAAGAAATAAATAAGACTTGGATGAGGGTGAATCTGTAAAAAAAATGGTGTATTCTCTGTCAATCCATAGATGCCTTTAAGCAGTAATTAGCTACATATCTATAGAACGAAGGAATAGCTCGAGAGAGTTGTTCTTCACTCATTCAAATTCATGATCCAATTTTCCTTTCTTTGAAACTTTCCCCATGCATGCCAAAGCCACCTGATCACTTTTCCTGAAAGTGTCGATCGAGTCCATGATTTGGAGTAAGTGAAGTCATTTTGCAAGTTAGAAGATCCAGCAAAGTAGGTGTTGAGTATAAGCAATACAGAGGGTGCCAAAACAATGTATACTCATTTTAGGAAAGGAAAAAAACTGTATTAAAATGGTAATACTCAATTTATACCAATAACAAAAGATGAATACAAGTCATGTGTATACATTTTTTTGGCACCCCCGGTATGTTTCATGGAGATTTCAAACCTGATTATATCTATAATTATTTGTTGCTAATTCTGCTGGTTATCTACTTAGTATATCTTTTTAGACTGTCAACATGATTTTATAAGTATTTTAAAGATTTAGGTCAGAGAGTGATTTTTTTAAAATTAATTTCTCATCTCTTCAGTGATGCCCTCTCCATGAACATTCCCCTCCCCCATGCACGTTATTACAGTGTGTAAAAGCTTCGTTTTGGCGGTCCATTACTACAGAAGCATTGGAGTTCTGTGTATATTCTATAGACGAGGCATGATTAAGAAGTTACACTGAGAGACTGTCAAAATCATTAATTTTCTGGGGTGTTTGAATAACTGGGTTGGCCTCATAAGCAGATTGTACAATATCGCTTCTCAGATGGAGGGCTCTCTGTCAGAATGCAACAAGTCTCAAGGGAGAAGATAGCTGTACAGTTTTGGGGCTACACCATAGGAATGTAATTTGTTTGTTCAACAAAGCATGGCAGTTAAACCAATAAAATTGCTTGTTGTGTAGTCTTTCTTATTAGACCATGTTGTAAAGCCCGGAGGAATATGGAATGCTAAAAGGAATTAAAATGTAATTTCCCCCCCTAGATATTTTTGAATGCGGATACAATTCGTCTGGGAAACCTGCCGACTGGCTCTTCCTCGTCTTCACCCAGCTCCTCCAATGCTCAGCAGACAGTGTATGAATTGTGTGTCTGCCCCAATGGCAAACTGTACCTTTCTCCAGCAGGAGTAGGTTCCACCTGTCAGTCCAGCAGCAACATCTGCTTGTGGAGCTGAAGTGACTGAATCCTCCTCACACCAGAATAGCCTTTTGTTCCTGTCCGTCTGCTTCACAGTTCTGCTCGGTTTCCCTTGTGATCAGTCCAGAGCTTCTTCAAATGGTCCACAGAGCAACTTCTTCCAGCCTAAGCAGGGTTTCACTGACACCTGCTCCTGTGGTTTACTGTACCGCTCCACACAGTGTGCGAGTGACTCAACTGTGGCAAAATCATCCTCAGCAGGAAAACTGGATCATAACTTTTGCTCAAAAGGGAGAATAACATAGGTGCCTTTGCTACGTGAAGTGAAGCACACAGTTTTAGATTTTTGCAGGACCTGGATATGAACTGCACATATATACATTACATAGATGAAATTCCCGGTATCCAATGGCAAGATGAAATGGTTTAACCCTGTAAGAAAACTAATTCTGCAGTCTGAAAGCACAATTTTCCATTCATCTTTTTTGGATGTACACTTTTTTCCCTCAATTTTAAAAATTTTAAAGCATTACGTAATGCTTGCTTTACAGAAAAATTCAATTCAATACATGGTTTTTAACAAATCAAAACAAAACAACATAGAATCCCACCCTGAGTTTTATTTGTTTCTTTAAATCCAATGTGTTGTTACTCTTTGTCTACTAAGTCTAGAATTTTGTACATTAGGTAATTTTGAAAGCACTCAGCAATATTATCTTTACAGAATTAACAAAATGCCATTATACTGTCATTTGTCAGATCTGAATGGCCTTATATAGTATTTACTTGGCTATTGCATGTGACGTATTTACTTTTAACAAACATCTAATTTACTGCAATATAAGGTAGGTTTAAGAGGGACATACAAGTGGTGTGGAATCCACAGGCTCTTCTTTACACCTAGGTTCTAATAGTACAATTTTTGTTTGCTCCATTCACTTTATACTTGACTCTGCTAAATTTCAGACATCTTCTAAATAAATAAATACTAATGTGATACATAATGCTGAGAATGGATTCACTTTCCATTGGAATATCTTCTTCAGAATTATATCTATGTATTTTTAATTGGAGGTTAAGATTTAAGGATGGTAGAAATTAAATGAAAAATTCCTACTTCAACAGTAAAAAAAACAAATATCAGCAAACATGTTGAAAATGTGTTTACTCCATTAGATTCATGTTTTAAGGAATTTGTCACATTTTCTTTTGACTCTTAATATCTAGTTACTTTTATCAGACTGTTAAGCTACCCTAATATCAGAAATCATAGTTCCTTACATTCTCGGCTGCTTATTTTTGTAAATTAGCTTCTAATAAATAACTCCAGAATACTGTAAATTTGTTTATCACAGCACTGTTTAACTCAAATTCTTGAAACTTACAGCATACAAGAATGTAAAATTGTAGCAAATATTTTCCATTATGGGAAGATGACTTGATTACTATAAGGTAAGTCCTTAATTTTCACATGTCAATCTATCCATCATCCCCTCCCTTCCCATACACACTATTACAGGTGTATGGAAGCTTCGTTTTGGGAGTCCATGATTGTCAAAAGTTTGGAGTTCAGGCCTCTACAGCACAAGATGAAGCAAAAGATTAGAACTTGTTGAAATTATCTGAGTAGTAAAAATAGGAAAATTGGGCAATGTAAGCAACAAAACAAACCATTTGTCCAGAAGTATCTTGTTTGGAGAACCCATCATATTGAATAATTGAAAAAGCTCTAGCTTACTAAATTCATTCAATACTCAGTAGAAGAGTCAGAAAGCTAGTACAGTTTTATGACTTTTAAAGTAGAACTTGACTTGTGTTTGGGGTTTATTGTATAAAACTTTAAATTCATACTGGATTAAGAATTAAGGTATGCAATTACTTAAAAGTCATATTATGGGCCGGCCGAGTGGCTCAGTTGGTTAAGAGCTCGCTCAAGAGTTTGAGCTCTGAGCAACAGCGGTTCGAGTCCAGCCCGAGCTGAGCAGCCGCTGAGCTGCCATCAGGTAGCAGGATGGCTCAGCTAAAAAAAAAAAAAAAAAAAAAAAAAAAAAACAGAAAGAAAAGTCATATTATAACACAAGAGTACAACTTATTCAAGTTCAAACATTAGGATGTAACCTGAGAAATTTTCAAATTGGTTTTTGAAAAATACTACTGCAAAATGTAACACAAGAAATTTTGAGAAATTATGGGTACTAATCACTGTGTTATGAACTTTTCAGGAAAACACTGTGTTAATTTGAGTCATATTCAAGTTCCAAATATCCCTAAATTGAAACAATTAGAAAGTTTATGAATCAAATGGATATGATTATTTTGATTAGTAATTAGCCCTGTTTCTAATCTCAACTCTACCTTGTATTAATCAGTGAGCAGACTTAGGCAGTATGAAAATATCTTTAGGTTTCAGCTTAACTCAACTTTATAACAAAAGTATAATGGTCTGTTGAGATTCCTTCCAGATTTAACATGTTCTAATTCCAAGAGCAAATATTATAGGAAATGGAAGGGGGCACTGAAATTTTATATTATATATCACAAAAGGAGGAAAGATGAAAAGTGCAAAAACCAAATTCAGTGAGTGGATGTCCAATTTTGAATTCAAATACATTCTGAAACATATAAGTCAAAAACAAATATATAAGTTAAGAGATTGAGACTACCTTTAGATGATGTAAAAAATATCTATTCAAGTTAGTAGAAAAGAAATAGTGATACCAATGGACGCAACACTAAATAATTTGTTTAAATTATTTGATGAGCTGTTTTAGATTTCTTTGCATCTAAGAATAGACTCGGCCTCACAGTTTGAGTTTCCATTGAAGACATAGGAGATTGCTCCTAAAAGTCCTTAATTTTCTCCAAAAGAAGGCTCGATTCTTTCTTCACACAGAGTTTCCTTCATTACAGGCTACCCAAACAGATTCATTATCTGTTTTACCAGTACCGTTTTTACATCACAACAAATATAAATGTAGTGCAGTTTATTTAGATGCCAATTTCATCTTTCCTAAATAAAACTCAGAAAAAAAAAAGTCTTTAAAGTGCATCAAATGGACCCCAAATTTTGTATTCAGTTTAGCTGGAGAAGGCAGGAAGGGAAGAAGGGAAAAAAATAAGGAGGCCAGCAGGAAGGATAGAAGGAAGGAAGGGGACAGTTGGTATTCCTATCATTTTAATTCTTAGCTAGGAATGAATAAACTGAGAAGAATTTGAGCTCAGTTTATTGGGGTCAAAAAGAGAGAAGCAAAGGTGACACGTATTTCTTTTTTCTTTCAGAATATTTCAGTAAGACGCTTCCAAAAAAATACATTTCCAAATGCCCTGTTTCTTTTGCTCAACCTCTACATTTTTTACCCTGTACTTCTTTGTCTTATATTTTTTTCTTATTTTATTATGAACCATAAACTTTATAGTTTGGTACAAAACTATTTATCTGAGGATTTAAGATAATTTTACATTAACCAGAAAAATCTTAGATTTCAGTACTCAAAATCTCCGAAAATGGAGCCATGAGTTCCAATTCTAGTTCTGTCAGTACCTACACATGTGGCCCTTAAGAAATATACTTGGCCAGCTGAGTGGCTCAGTTGGTTAAGAGATCGGCTCAAGAGTGCGAGCTCTGAGCAACAGGGTCGCCAGTTTGATTCCCGGCCCGAGATGAGCTACCAACAGGTGGCAGGATGGCTCAGCTAAAAAACAACAGCAACAACAACAATATATATAATTATCTTGGCCAGAGCTTACTTATCTGTGAGAGGGGTACATCAAAGTAAGCTTTTATGGTTATTTCCATCTCTAAAATTCACTGCTTAACTTAAGACTCAGCACTCTTGAGTTTAGTAACTCAGTCTGAACTAGCATTAATCTCCTTCTATACCTTAACATGTTGCTTATAAATGTTGAAATGCAAATCTTTCCAGCATCCTACTTCCTACTCCTTTTTCTATATTCCCTTTCTTGCTCTTACCATTTGAACAATTAATGTTGAACAATCTCATGCTTCATTGATGGGATTCAGTAATTTGGTTGCCATTAAAAAGAAAAAAAATGTATTTGGGTCTTATTTTAAATGACTAGGAAATTAATAGAAATATTTACCAAATATTAATATCCTGCTGATCATTCTTTTATTACTTATTCATCAAACTAAAAAACATTGGTCTTTTGAAAAAAGGTAATTTGATCACAAAGGTCAGTTGCTGAATTTTTATAACATGTCATGCCGTTCAAAATTCCTACATATTCTACCATCTAAATTGCTCGGTTGGACAGTGCCTCATTTCATAAAACTAGTATTAGATACAATAAAACACCTAATGAATTATGTCTTTGCAAAAATGGTATCTCGGTATGAGGCAGCAATAGTAGATGATTGCAATTGCAATAGTAGATTTTCGCAATAGATTTTGCAATAGAGATGCCATTGCAAAAGTGGTATCAGTGTATGAGGGCTGGAGTGTGTTCAATGAATTTAAGTGCTAAATTTTATAGCAGATAATGTCAGTATCATAATATTAAATCATTGAAGTAGTTGAAGATATTTAATGGCCGAATTGTCTATACAGCCATCAAAGCAAAATTCACATTTGAGTTTCATATTAGTGAGGTCTTGTCACCTTATTCTTTTGGTAGCTTTGGTCTATTTAAAATTGCTCTTGTGACCATATTTAAAGATACTTGGAGAATTTTCTCTGTGTCCTCTCATTTACTATAGTAATGATTACTGCAAAATATCATTATCACAAAGTAAAATAATATTGTATTTTTATTCTTTTAAAGCAATCAGAAATTAATGAATGACCTCATTGAACACTGTTATTCATATTGTTTTATACTGCAGTTCATTAGTTGTTTAAATGTCAAAGACCAAAGACTGGGATTTCTATCATATTTAATTCTAAAACACTGCTGTTTCTATGAATTTATTCAGATGAACAGGAGGGCTTATAATTATAATAAGAGGCTGGAAACATCTGCCTTGTTGGAGTCTGAGCTGTAGATCATTAATTAATGCTTTTGTCTTAGAAGGAAAATTGTGTTAGTATAGTCCCCTTTCTTTTTATACATACATAATAAAATCCTTGATATTCATAAAATCAGTATGTAAAGACCATATCCCACAATGGGCCCAGGATGGATTTACTCAGCTAAGTTAAAACTTTCATTGCTTGCTAAAAGTTCTTTGGAGAATATAATTAATTTGAAATACTTTCAAAACCACAGAGCTAGTTCTTAAGTGTTGATTGAAGTGGTTCCACTCTTTGAGAAAGTCAATGAGAAACATCAAAGGAAATGAGGTATCATGAACTGTGATTCTTTTTGCTTTTGCAGTCTTAATATCTCATTTGTCTATTTATAAATAAAAGACAAACAGGGTTAAAGTGCAAGGACGTTAAGAATGGAGATGTGGAATATTGAGTTTGAGTGTCTCGTCATTTATAAAATTCTTTAAACCAGGTCCACTGTTCATTTATTTTGTTTTGTACTTTTCATGTAAATGTTTCCTTGTATCTATCTATCTATCTATATATATATATATATATGAAAAATGGAACTATTTTCTTACACATACTATGCAATATGTTTGTAAAATTGCAATATTACCAAAATTACAAAAGCTGTGCTTTTGTACTCTATCTTGCTTTATGTAAAATCTTTTTCTATTTAAACGGACTATTGGTTCCATAAACTGTAGATAACATATCTATTCAAAATCAGTCTATTGTATCTTTTATTTAGTTTGGGGTAGAGTGGGCTGTTTTCTTTTAGGAGGAAATGCAGCAAAGTTTGGCAGTTGGAAACTTTTTTTCTCCTAAAATGAGACCTTTGAAGCATGCGATGAGCTCATATAATTTAAGACCGCTCCTGAATTCTTGTATTTTGTCCTAATTTTGGTGCTACTGTATAACCATGATTAAATGTGACAGTCAAAACAAAGAGAATCAAAACTCATATGCTATCATTTCATTTATTTTATAGAGAGAAATTGTGAAGTGGAGGGAGAGGAGTATGAATAGTGGGTATAAACCCTTTTCAATTATGTTTTAAACATCAATTATATTTGGATATACACTTCTAAAAACTTAGTTTAATCTATATAGTTAGACTAGGTAAAGATACTTGTCTCATGAAAAACTGAATACATGTTCCTCTTAAATCTATGGTCAATGAAACTAAAGAATTCAAATTGACTTAAAAGTCAAGGTCACTACATTTTACCAGATGATTAGCTAGTAGTTTATTCATTCTGGTATCTCTATGACTATTTTGGAAATAACACTAGATGAATGCCGTTTCTCAAACACACAACCGTACATAGACATATATCATGACAAATAAATATACATTCACATACAACAGTGAATATAAACACAGAGTAATTGGCATTTACTTATATGATGCTGTATTTTCTCATTCCTTTGTTACATTCAAAACATCAAGAACCAGCACTGTTCAAGACTATAACCTGGACTTTATTACCCTTTAGAGATAGACTTGCCAGTCTAATAACTTACATGCTTTGAAAGTGACATTATTCCTCAGAGGTTCCAAAATAGCAAAGCATCCATTGGAAGTGTTTGTTTGTTTGTTTTTTTAAGTCACTATTATTTGTTTGTTTTTTGCTGCCCTGATACCTATATACACTAGTTCAGATATTAGGGGCAATAAAAAGAAGACTAAAACAAAACCAGAATCATTTACACTTCTCACAAAAGCTTTCAAATGTTTATTCTAAATTGAAAATAAATAAGTGCTTTTAGAGTCATATATATTCTATGACTTTATTTAATCTTCAACAAAGTTTTGGATGGTTCTAATAAGCAACTAAGCACATGCATACTTATATCCAGAAAGTCCTAAAACTATTTACGAACCATTGTAATGCCTGCTTTTTGGTAAACTCTTTTTTTTTTTTTTATTAAGTGGAACTATTGGAGAGGGGAAGTTGCGAGGGTAGGTTTAAGCCAGATAATTCCAATGCAACATTATATTAGTGTTTGCACAGCTTTAGTTTATCACCAAAGGAACAGCTACAGAAAATAACACTTGTGGGAACTGCAAATGTTACTGTAGCTTCTTCTAATTATCAGGTAAAATATTACCTTATTTCTGAATCGTATGACAAATTTTAGAGGGAAGACACTTTTATTTTTACATTTTTATTTTCTTATTAATAAGAAATAATACTTGCCATGAAATTAAGATTTATGGTAATGGAAAAAATTCTTTATAGTATTCACTGGTGATTTTAAAAATCAAATATATTCTACTGATTAAAAAATATATATTCTAACTCAAAAAAAGGAATTACTTGAAATTGTTGAAAATACAAACTGCTGCCCTGGTTTTTCATCATTAAAAGGAACACCATTGATACTAAAAGGAGAAAGACTATGTAATAAAAGAAAGATTTAATTGCAGATTACAAATGTATACTAAAATTTTTCTCAGAAATATCACAATCCACTCATTTTTTTTTCCAGTGGTAGACAATAAATTATGAAAAACAAATGAATACATTGGCTTGGTTCAGAAACAATGCTTAGTATCTTATATGTTATAAATATAAGATTAAATTACTTTCACAGGTATGTTCTAGTGATGTAATCATGTTTTCTAGGTGCTAATAATTTTTTTAAATATTATTGTCTGTTTCCAGAGAGAATATTAGATTTCTGACAATATGGAGTAAATCTTTAACAAAAATTAAATTAAAGGAAAGCCATAGAGAAGAAAGAAGGAACAAAAAGGTTTATCACTGAAATAAAACTAGTTAATATTTTGAATATCAAAGGTACTTTTGTTTCCTGAATACTAAAGCTGTAAAGGGAAATGGCATAGGCTAGATTATTTGAGAAAATAAAAATGTACCACTTCATAGCATATAATAATTTTCTTGTGTGAAATATACCACTTCATAATATATAAATATTTTATGTTAAATCTAAAGTATTTATTGCCTAAGTATTTATCCACAGATTAATAAAGAAAACACAGTGCCTTAAAGAATAATTTTATTTTTAAAAATGCTCTTATTTATTGACTGTTGGTAATTATAGAGAGAAGATGTTGGTATTGTTTAGTATGTTCCAGTGTATGAGAATATGAATTGATTCAGAACTATAAACCATTAAAATATGCATAAATTAACCCAAATGTGTAAAAATTACCCAAAATGTGTAAAATTTGAAACATACTGGAATATATCTAACGTATTTGAAAATTTCCCAGGTAGTTTTCAAAATATATAGTATATGTAGTATATAACATATATAGTTTATTTTATGCAATTTATATGGGTTATAAGTAACAGTATCTATACATGAATTTAGCTTGTAATGTAGGAAAGTAACAATTTGGAAAGTACTGTAAAGTGTCCTTCGATAGATGATTGGATAAAGAAGATGTGGTTTATATACACAATGGAATACTATTCTGCCACAAGAAAAGATGAAATAGTGCCATTTGTGGCAACATGGATGAATCATGAGATTATTATGCTAAGCAAAATAAGTCAGACATAAAAAGTCAAGAACCATATGATTTCACTGATATGTGGTATATAGAACTGAAAACAACAAAGGAACAAGATAAACAAATGAAGAAACAAAAATTCATAGACACAGTCAATAGTTTAGTGGTTACCAGAGGGTAAGGGGGGGGAAGGGAGTAGTAGAAGAGGGTAAAGGAAGTCAAATATATGGTGATGAAAGGAGAACTGAGTCACAGTGGTAAGCACACAATGTGATATATAGATAATGTATTATAGAATTGTATATGTGAAACCTATATAATTTTACTAACGACTGTCACCCCAATAAATTTAATTTAAAAGAAAAAGTATTGTAGGTGAAAAGTCTTGGTAAAACGCTACACCATTTAAATTTGAATAACATGATGAACTCAATATTTTCCTTCTGTTTACAATTAGCTAGGAAATTCTGAATTCATTGGCCATCATAACTAAGGGCTTTGGAACATCATAAAGAAATTTACCTATTGTTCTCAAAATGAATTAAGGAAATATAAAGACAAAGAAAGATATAGCCAAATATCTAAAAAGACATATTTTTTTTATTGGGTCAATCCAATTACCCAATTATATATTACAGATCATGAATTTATAGCTGATTTAATGGCATTCCACTAGGTTTTGAATGGATAGCACATTATATGACGCCAATGTTTAAAGGTAGTCTCAAAGTACAGGGAAAATATATTTAAAAAGTTATAGGTTCAAAGAAGAGCACTAATATAAAAAATATATAAGTTCATTAAATAATAATCAAAACTTCAAAGTAAAATATTAAAATAATTAATATAAATTTCCTTTTGCATTTCATCTTTTGACGTCTATAAATTATTTATTTTTTCTGTGATTCATATCCATCTTGGAGCAATATAATTCCCATAAGTAAAATCAATTTGATTTTTTTAAAAGGGCATCAATAAACTAGGAGTCAAAAAAAAATTATAATTCCTGAGTTGCTTTGAATGTCATTCAATAATCTGCATAAACCTAATCTAAGTGAGAGGTTGAAACATCATCTGTTATTAAACATGAATTTCATCTTCTAAGCCAACCCTGACTAATTGAAAAAGGCTACCAATATGAAATATTGTATTGAGAATGATTCCAGAACTAAGTTGAAGCTCTCCAGGAATAGCGGCATGCCATTTATAATAGCAAAGGTTCTGGGATTAATGAATTGTAGTACAACTGCTCTATTTTAACAGTGAATTGATCGTAAGGGCTTTAATTCAAAGCTGGGCCTTAGTTTCCTGAATTAAATAATAATGAAGTTAAATACAAAATATTTTAAAATGCATCAGTGATACTTAATTGTTCAAAGTTTTAGTATTTAATTCTGTGCTGTATAGAATTTACTTTTACTCTAATGTGGAAGTGTAACATATAGAGCAATGCACTGAAACGAGAGGAATAAGGAATAGCAAGTGGTCAAGCATTTCATAAATTATGGACCGTTTTGGAATTAAAAACACACAATGGAATTATCTGGGTTATGTAAATTATCTGAGTTCTCAATAACAATTTTACTTGATGGTCTACTGTTCAAAGACAGAAGTAAATGAACTAACATAGGTTACCCATATATTGTTTATTTTATACTGAATTAAGGCACATAATTTATGTTTCTTCTTTGATTATAAAATCAACTCTTTTTTTTGGATTAAATTTAATTAACCCCAGTTTTATAGCCAAGAGAGCTATGTTTCAGAGAGGTCAAGTAAATCACCTATTATATATTTTTTTTAGATTTTAGTTCTTTCATTTGCTCATTTATTTAATAAACAGTAACAAGTATCTCTATATATCAGGCACTATTCTAGATACTGGTGGTCAACCAAATGGAGGTAAAGCAGGCCATGAATCTTGTGGAGCTCCTGGGCTGGCTTAGAGACTACAGACCAGTAATAATGTGAAAATAAACAAAAAAGATAATGTCATAATGTGAAAAGTTTTCTGGAGAAAATAATCAATGAGATAGTTTCTCATGATAAATACTTTCAGAAAAAGAATCTTATAATTTCAAGTCCCAAAGGGTTTGTATAGTACATTTTCTGGTGTTGTACAGTAGGATATATGTCAATCAACCACTTGAATACCAGAGTATCAATTAGGAAAATAGCCATGGGAACAGTGATGAGGAAAATTATATTGTGTTTCAAAATTATAAGCAGTGGTGTAACTGGAGAAATATAAAGCAAGAAGAGATGTTCACTACAATTCAATCTACAGTTGAATTCTAAGTCATAAACTGATATCACAGCTTTTATCATAATCACATGTAAGATTCCATGTTTTGGCCTCTGGCTCACTGTCTTTTAGCACGGTCTTTTTTTTTCCTGTTGATTTTATCCCCGGATTGCATGTGGGAAACTATGCTTGTTTGAGTGTGAATAAGATACTTTGCCCAGCATCCACAAAAAGTGTTTTACTATGGACTGCCTCCTCACTAAAGATGAATCTCAGAATGGTATTCTAAAAATAAATATGAGCCTTGATGTTCTGAAAAAAAATAAAAACCACAAAGATTGTTAATTAATTGTGCAATCACATTGTAGCAGGAGGCCATTTTTACTCTGGATTTTGACCCTTACAAAATGCTTGTAACCTCAGTGTTGTTCATGTTATGCCAAATGACTTATTAGTTGCTTTCCCTCTTTATGTCTATTAGAATGAATTAGCTATAAAATTAACCTGAGTATTATCACAAAATAGATTTATAAAAATCTTAAAAACATAAAAGTAAAGCAGTTTTGTTTCTCTCTGGGACAAATCTGTTGAGTCAGTATTCCTACATCATTCTGGAATATTTTAGGTATAGCTCTAGCACGAATTGGTTAGATTCTCCCGATGGGTAGACAAGATTCTTTCCATGCTGCAATTCCTTAATGATTGAATAATAAATTATCAGTCTTAGTATCTTGAATTGTGAAGCACCTTAAAAATATTTATCACTGAACACCCTAAACTATGAACATATCCCTAGGTCATGTGACCCTAAGGATAGTGGAATCATATAAGTGGGGTAGGAGTCTGGGTAAATTATTCTTTATAAATGGGCATCTTAATATTTTCTTTGTTGGAGTGCCCCAGGAGTATATATAGTCTGATAAATCTTCAAGGCCAACCATGTTGATTGGCCTAAAAAAGTATAGAATTTGGAAATTCCAATACTCAACTTTCAAAGTAATCAAAAAAAGTATATAGAGATGTTTGGGCCAGATAATTTTCCTATTCAGAATCTTTAGATATTGTGATTTTTAAAAGAGTGCACAGACCAGGTAATTTCCTTGAATACAGCTTATTGTCATTTTGCATGTTTATCTTAGCATAGTTACCATGCAAAAATGCATGGTGATAAATACTTATTAATTAGAACAATTAAAACAGAGCAAAACAATTGAATCGGAGGACCAGTATCTAATAATAGCAAATTAGAGTAACCACCATTTGCAGCACAATAGCTCTGATTTTCAAAGATGAATCAATTCAGTGTGAAGGTACACTTTCTTATGCAGCTTTAAAAAAAATTGGCGTACCATATTTTTACCACTCCCTGAATGTATACAACCAAATAAACATAAATATCCTCTAGAGTTCTAGAAAACATAGACATTTCTTCTAAGAACTAGTGTTTAAGTATTATTTAATAACTTAAGTAAGCTAAAGTCATTTGGTTAACAGCAAGTCAGTTTAATCACCTGTCCATATTCAGATCATGATCATGAAGGTCGAAAGGTAATTTATCCTATTGTAATCAGGAAGTGGAAATAAAATTAATTTGTTCTGCCTTCACTTTATCTTTCTCTCTTTGTTTTTGTTTTGTGTTATTCATGATCAAAATCTTAATTTTCATTTAGCAAATTCCTATATATGATTGCACTCTACTTTTCATACACCTAACAGCTGAAATAAGAGTGTTCTGGTTGGCTTAATGTGATAATGTGATAAATGCAAAAACTGTTAAAATTTTTCCTAGCATAAAATAGTTATTAGAATAGACTCTAGACTATATGGAAGATAAGTTAGAGCAATATTTGAATATAATGGTTACTTTGTCTAAAATGTGTAGTTTTTTTGAGATGCTGCATTGAATGTGTAGAAGAAAACCGGCATTTTATCTGCAACATTGTGTTAAATTGTTCTGCTAGGGTGAAGAAATATATTTAATTCTTTCTTTGTGTAATGGCAAAGACTTGATCTGAATTATAAGGAAATGGGCTTAGCTTTTGCTCTGCCATGCTTCTAAGTTCTGTAATGGTGTGCAAATGGATAGACAAAGGGATTTAAATGTCTACTTACCTAAGAGCCAGCATCAGTCATTGTCCATAAAACAAACACAATTAGTGTTCAAAAATGGGAATGAATTATATGAACTATATTACATTTTGGAAATTAAAGGGAAATGAATTACTAAAAAATAGTCACAGATTAAAGGCGACTATTCTCATTAAAATGCATAATTTCCTTTAAACTCAAAGCCATTATTTGCAAATATGATCTCCTCCATAATGGCTTCAACAAATTGAATAATACATATTGAGAAAATAAAAGGTAGATGAGATCTTTTAAGTGATACAATTTTCACAGGTTTAGCTTCTCAATCCATGATGTTTGGATTAATCTGGTTTTTCATGATCTGCGAAAAGAAGAATCATCTCAAAAATCAATAAACAGAAGGAAAAGTTTGCAGCTAAGATATTAATTATTCACTGTTTGAATGATTCGGCATTTCTGAATCCGAAGATGTATTTAAGCTAATTATAATCCGGTACCGAAAAGTTTTCATTTAATTCTCTGCACTTTTCTCCAAATACATTTATCAAATAAATTAAAGTATAATTGGGACACTTTTCTTTACCCAGGGAACCCAACAAAATGGTCTTAACCTAAAATACTCAATTTTACTATATGCACACACTAACAACTGCAACAAAATAAAGATGCTTTCTAAAATAAAATATTGGGCTTTCCTAGCATAAAATAGTTATTGGAATAAATTTTAATCAAAATTCCCACAATAAATGCTTAAGTATAGAAAATTCAATTATCCTACACTAATAAAGACAGGCTGTATTTTTATTTGAACATTGGGTCACTCAAATGAACTCAAATATAAAGCTTTTCACAGAAATGACTTTGTGACTATTCAAAATACGTGTATGTTTACAATATAATTATGTTTTCTCAAAATTTATATGAACTAATACACAACACACACTCTTAGTTTCCTTTGGAAATTTAAAAGCAATATGTTAACTCTTGACAAAGATCAATGAAAGCCCATGTTTTTTCATGATCACAAGCCTTGGTTTGCAGAAAAGCACATTGCCTATCTTAAGAGTGCATCAGAGTCATGCCATAATTATTCTTGGTTATTGTTTTTTTGTGTTTTGCTTTGTTTACAACTTCCATTTCAAAACCTTGCATATTTTTTAAACATGACAAATTTTTTATTTTTCAACATACACAGTACATATTATGCCTTTTAAGAAACTGAACTTTTTGTATCTAAATAAATTTTAATAATTTCCATACATTTTGGATAACAAGGAAAAATAAATTTTGACCACATAACTCTACTTTCTGAGACAATATAATTTCTATCAGTTTAGTTACTGTCCCTAATATAATTTTGAAGTATATAAATATATCTTCCAAAAATATAATATTGTACAGTTTAATTTTAAAATATCACTTTAGTTAAATTATTATAATAAAATATTTGCATTCTAATAAAATTTCTAAGCAATGTACTACATCTTCTTAGAAATATGTTTTGTTACTATTATTAGAAAAATATATAGATATATTGTAAAATTTTTATATGTATATTACACTGAATTTTAAAATGTAAATACAAATAAAAATATGTACAAATTTATAGACAAATATAATAACTTTGTCTCTCATATTAGATAGATAGAAAGCTTTAGCCATTATAATAACATTATTTATTTTAGGAAGAAAAATATTCCCAGGGAAAAAAGTGGTAAATAAATTATATTATAAAGCATCAAAACATCTACCAAAGTGAATGCCACATCGAAATAGTCACTCAGAAGACAAACTGATCCTTTATTTTTTCTATAATTATATGCCTTTTATTTTACATAACTGAGGATATTCTGCAAATATGTATTTCCTTCAATTAATTTTTCTGTAAAGCACCCACCTGCAGAAGGCAATATTCACCTCTAACCAGACTAGGATATTTATCTCTTAAAGCTGATTTATATTACATTGAATCAGTGTTTCCAAATGTATGTTTCCTTGAACACTATTTCCACAGAATATGAACACAAGTGTAAAAAAAGTCATATGGACAAATAAACAAAACAAAATTGAACAGCAAAAACAACAAAAACCACAGAAAACATTGTATGAGAAAAGTCATACAAATTATTTACTTGTTACAGTCTTCAATATGTATTGAATAATTTCAAAACATAGACACATTTTCAGTGCCTCCCAGTTCTTTAACCAGAGAAACCATTTTTTTGCAGAAAACATCAACTGAAGCATGTCTCAGGAAATGCTGCTCTAGATTTTTCAGCAGCATTCTATACTGTTGAGATTTTGCTTACATAAATCACCCACATTGTGCAAAAAAAAAAAAAATGCCCTCAAGCCACCTGTCCAGAGCATACTTAGATAATTTAATATTTTTTATATAAAAAACTTTCTAATTTACCTTAAGAATTTTTCACTTGCTGTTTTTTACCTTGCCGGTTTGAATTCCAATTCTCTCATCTTACTTCCTTTTTCATATTCAGGAAGATCTCTGTGTCTGCTCATAAATATTTGACAGATGTTATCTTTGACAGGTATATAAAATTATATATTGCATAAAAATTGTTATACACCTGGATCATCATTTTTTCTTTTACAAGTGTTCAGATTGCATCTGAACTAAGGCTACAGAACTGGAGATTCTGAAGAAGTGAGGCATTTTTATATGTAGTAATAACATAAAGAATTAACAATGCTATCATCCCATTGTTATACCCAAATACTTTCCTTATATAGTTTATTTAAAATATTGTTTGTTCCCAAAGCACCTTTTGTCTTTAATTTAGATCTTGAAAATCTTTTGTTAATGATCTACAAGAATAAAAATACAGAGTCTTTGATAAAAAATTCTCTTGTTAAAAGGTAAATGAAGATAAACCCAGCTCTGAAGATAAGGAAAGCCAGTAGTCACATAATCTGTAATTCACTGATTCACATCTCTATGTCTCTTTTGTTTTCATCATTTGTAAGTATTAATAAAGTAATCTTATTACTTCTAGACCATAATGAATTGGAATGCCTGATGCTCTTGCAAAAGAATATGTATATCAGTTTTATTTTAGAAACTTTCCCATATTTTTTGAAATCATTCATTTACATTATTATTAGGACATCTAGGAAGTACTACTTCAAGCAAAAGATACAGGGAAAAAAAAGCCAAAATTTCAAAGACTATGAAAATGCAAGCACACTCATAAAGTGTACATATTAATTTTTTAAATTTCTCATTGTTGTACACTGTTATAAATATATACTCCCTCAGGTTGCATTTAGAAAGGAGGAAAATTCAATCCAATAATACGTGAAAGAAAAGTACTGGTGGATGAATGACTTGAAAAACCAGCTTTCTTGTGTCAGATTGAGACAACTCTGAAGGGCCTCCCCCGCTTCAGAGCTCTCCAAAGGATCTGTTCAGGAGTTTACTGTGACTGCATCACAGCTAAACTGCTCTCTGTCCCACACATGTTGAACCACACACGTTCAAAGCAATTCTAATAAAACTGCGTGCTACTCTTCCTAGCAAAGCCTGCTCCCCAGGGAATTCAATATGGGACAATCAGCAACCCATTCCTGAAAACCAATCAAAGATAAGGCTAAATAATTGGAGCAAGGGACAGAAGTGGGAGGTGATTGTAAGAAAGTCTATGGTAGAAACAGTCCTGCAGTGTGTCTGTCTCTCCATGAGAAAATGGAGAAGCATTATTTTCCTAATATCCTTAAGCCAAAGTAAAGAACTTGGATGAAAAGATGTAGAATAAAAGAACTTGGGAAATTGTGTGTGATTTTAAGAAAAGCACGAGAGCCAAGCTTTCTCGCTAGCCCATGCCTGTCTGGAGCCATTCTGAATGGCAATGAGAAGAAAACATTTATCTGTAAAGATGTACGTGTCCCTATATTCATTGCAGCTTTATTCGTGGTGGCCAAGATGTGGGAAAAACCAAAGTGTCCTTTGATACATGATTGGATAAAGAAGATGTGGTATATATATATGCATTGGAATACTGTTCTGCCGTAATAAAAGATGGATTTGCGACAACATGGATGGATCTTGAGATTATTATGCTAAGCAAAATAAGTCAGACAGAAAAAGTCAAGAACCATATGATTTCACTGAAATGTGGTATATAGAACTGAAAACAACAAAGGAACAAGATAAACAAATGAAGAAACAAAAACTCATAGACACAGGCAATAGTTTAGTGGTTACCAGAGGATAAGGGGGGAGGGAGGTGGTAGATGAGAGTAAACAGGGTCAAATATATGGTGATGGAAGGAGAACTGACTCTGGGTGGTGAACACACAATGTGATATATAAATGATGTATTATAAAATTGTACACTTGAAACCTATGTAATTTTACTAACCATTGTCACCCCAATAAATTTAATTTAAAAAATGAATAATAATAAGAAGAGAGAGTAACAGTGATTGTCAGATGTCATTTGTCTTTTGGCTGGGTCAAGGGTGTATGAATTCCCATGGACCACAAGGAAACTGTCACATGTGGCTAAGTACCTCACCACAAAGAACTTCCTTCTGGACCAAGTAGATGTTAAAAATATTATGTCATACTATTAAATAAAGAAAGGTAAAATCATGACTTTATCTAAAATAAATATGTATTAAAGATTTTAAGATTTTAGCTCATTTGCTAATGAGGGAATCAGTAAGTGGTCACAACTAGTTAATAAAAGAATCCAAAGAACAGACAAATACATAAGCCCATCAAGAATGTTGAAATTAATTTCTTAATAGATGTAAAACTGGCAACAGTCCACAAGACAGTAATCATTTGCATTCTACTGGACGCAAGTTGTGTTTCTATGGACATGAATCATTTGCATTGCTATCCATCTTCTGTAACTTACAGTTGTAAAATAGAGGAAAAGTTAACTCAGATGAGTGGCCTATAATAGAAAGCCACTAATATTCTGACATCACCAAAGGACAGAAGCTGAGGGACATCTCAAAACAGCAGCAGAAGGGTGCATGGTCCATGTGAAAGAATTGATGATATGAAGGGCCCCAACCATCCCACAAATAGCCCATAAATGAATGATCATTTTAGATGTTTGCCTTGACAAACAGCATTTATCAGTCAAGCAAGAGCAAGAAACAAAACTGATTAAAAAAAAAAAAAAAGCCTGTGTCCTTTCTGCGTCCATTCATATCCCTCAGGACCTGCCCTATCCCATTATGATGCAAAGGAAAGGCAACTGTCAGGGAGGAAAGTAGAAAAATGCTGGACAAGATGACTGTAAATAAACTGATGGCCTCTGGGGTTGAAGAAGAAGTGGCCTTAAACTAAATGAAATTCTGTTTTTATATAGACTGGACTGGGCTTTTTAATAAGACTATTTTTATTGCCTAAAATATACCAAAATGCTATATTATGGTTGTGATTCCGTTTGCACCTTCTGATCCATTTGTTGTTATTTTTTCCCCTGCCCCTTGCCCTGGAAGCTGAACCCTGCATGTGGCATTTCCCTGACCCGTGTCCTTTGGCTTCTGATAGTGTCCACCTACTTAAAGTGCCAACAGGACATCAGAGACAGGAAGGAAAGAGCATGCAACGTATTTATTTCACTTACACCATCTATACTGGGTACGGCTGGGTAATGTCTGTATTTCTTACCCACTGGACACCTGGGAAGCCCCATGGGTACACCTTTCTGCTTCAAGGGTGCAAGTAACAGATCCCTAACCTTACCTCTGTAGGCATACAGCTGGCATTCGTGTCCACTGAGAGTGAGTGCTTCACTATTTCTTCTTGGTTTCCTTACTCTTACCATTATCTCCATAACACCAACGTATTAAATTCCTCTTTATTTCCATGTTGAATGTACCATCTGTTTCCTGATGTGACCCAGACTGATGCATATGGGATCTGTCAAAAATCTCATCCAAAACCATTGAATAGCTGATGGAATGTGATCGAAATAGCGGTCTGAGAAAAACAAAGCAGTTTGCTTTTTGCATTTTACTCTATCAAGCTAGTTCAATGAAAAATAACTTATATGTATATAATTTTATTTAAATACATATATAACGTATTGAAAGAAATGTTATATAAAATTATGAGGCACAAAATATATATTAATTTTAATATACTTCAATATTATTTAAGTATAGTTATTATTTTATAAATAATATATTATGGCACACACTCTTTTGTAAGCAGTGTTTCTCACTAAAAATGTATCAGGGAGATATTTGATATTCAGTATCATTTGTAATGGTTCATATTATCCCATTGTCTCAATACGATATACAACAATGAATATATCTGCATTCTCTAATCAGAACTATTCTTTCATATTTGGGTCTAGCATAAACCTTGGTTTGATGAGAAACTTTAATGCACTCAGCATTGCATATAATTCTAACAATTCATTGTATTGTAGTCAGAGTATATTTTAAAAACATAAATTATACCAATTTGCAGCCCGACAGTATTGAATGTATTATTTTCTTAATATCCTCATCCAGTATTATTAATAAATAACTACTATCAATTGAATGTTTATGATATGAACTGTATTAAGAGCATTATAAAACTACCTTATTAATTTTCAGACATTATACAATTAATCTCATTAATGCTTTTTTTTCCAATTTGGGAAGCAAAACAATAATTCCATTTTTATTTGCAATTTTCAATTGACAGGTTAATTTTATAAATATCAACAGCTTCTATTTTTACTTTAATAACAGCTTGTTTCTATGTATTCTTAATATGTCTATTGATATATAATAATTTATTTCTCTTTGTAAATATTTTTATGTAATGAAATATTAATTCCCTCTGGGGCATATGTCTCAGAAAAGCTTATTCCCTTTTCCTTAATTTTATTTGTTTTTATTTATATTTATATAGTGCAGTGTCATATGAGAATTTTACATATTAATCTGAATCTAAACATGATTTATAGTCTCCAAGTTACTTATTAAACTTGATAAAAAATTTCTGAACCCCCAAAATTATGAAAACATTTACCTATATTTTTTGCCATCACCTTCATGATTTAAATTTGACATTTAAAATTTGATTCATTGTTATTTATCTTTGCTCTGTCATGTTTTATTTTTTTCCACAAGTAGGTAGCTAGATATTTCATCACCATTGCTGCAATTGTCTTGACCCAAAAATGATTACCATATGTATTATCATCACTATAAGTCTTGTATGAGGTTAACAAATTTGAAGGAGAGATTGGCATAGGAATTGGTGTCTAACATGGCACAGCAACTCCTAAATTGCTCCTGGAATTGCTCCTAAATAGATTGCCAGAATTGTTATATTCTCTAGGAAGATAGAGATTAGGGCAGGTAGTCAATAAATTGGTTCATATATACGTGACATGACAATTAGGTTTACGAACTCATCCTAGAAAAATTGCTACATACCTCATTGGTGAATTTCACTATGACCACCTTCGAAGTACTTCCAAAGCTATGCATCGATGCCAGGGCCTAGTCCACCCTTCAAAGCACTTTTGGAACTCATTTCCTGGAATGACCATCAGAGCTGCCCTCTTGTTACCCATGATGTCCTGAATATCATAAAAACTGTCTTGCTTTCATATTTATTTTATCTCCAGGTAAAGAAATAAGTCATTGGAGGCCAGAGCAGGTGAGTTGGGAGGGTGTTTCAATACAGTTATTTATTTACTGGCTAAAAACTCCCTCACAGACAGTGCCATGTGAGCTGGTGCATTGTCATGATGCAAAAGTCATGAATTGTTGGTGAAAAGTTCAGGTCATTTTCATCTAACATTTTCATGCAGCCTTTCAGCACTTCGAAATAGTAAAAACAGTTCACTGTTTGTCCAGTTGGTACAAATTCATAATGAATACTCCCTCTGATATCAAAAACGTTTAGCAACATCGTTTTGACCCTTGATTTGGACTAATGGAACTTTTTTGGTCATGGAGAACTGGCTGACTTCCATTGTTCACTTTGACGCTTTGTTTCAGGGTCGTATTGATACACCCATGTTTCATCACCAATGATAACCTGGCCCCAAAACATTGTCTTGCCTCTCCAAAAGGTCTTGGCAAACTTCAACTCTCCTTTGCTTTTGTTCATCAGTGAGCTCCTTCAGGACCATTTTTGCACAACCTTTCTCATGCCAAGATTTTCAGTTAAGATTTTCCTGTTTCTCTGTTGATGTTTACTTGATCTGCTATGCTTCTCACAGTAAGCTGATGATGTTGACACACAATTTGATGAATTTTTACAACGTTTTTTGTCAATTCTGCTCGTTACTGGCCACCCTGACCTCTCTCCAACAGTGATGCATTCTCTCCTCTCAGGAAAACTTTTAATCCATTTGTACACTGCCTTTTTCTTCATGGCATTATCCCCATAAACTTGGACTAACATGTCCCTGATTTCACTTCCACTCTTGCCAAGTTTAACAAGAAATTTAATGTTTGTTTGTTGCTCTGATTCAAGCCCAGACATTCTCAAGACAGCATGCCAAAACACGCAGCAACAATGATGAACGCCACTCAGCAAGACACCACCACACATCGACATGAACACAGCTGTGAGACACTGATATACCAAGGTTTATGAAACATTACCAAACTGCTTGTACATTGCTGCTGATGTAAGTGCACAGTGGCAAGTTCGCTAACTTAATTGTCAGACTGTGTATGGCACATCTTCTGAGAAGCCTTCCTTGATCATAAAGTCAATAATCTTATGTGCCCCCATACTCCAATATGCATACCTCTGTGACAACACATTATCATTCCTCTAGTTATCTTGTTTGAATTTTTAAAGGCTGAGATACCTTATTATTCATTTCTGTATCTTTAACGCTTGGTAGAGCTCCTGACATAGAGTGGCCATTCAATAACTATCTGCTGAATGAATGTATGGAGAAAAGTGACATAAGATCCATTCCCTTCATGCAATTTATATTAATTTTATTTTGAAAATAATTATATTTCATCTAAGTTTACTAGTACTTGAAGTTACCATTCTATCTTTTCAAGTAGAAGTGTGTGAGTTAAAGAGAGTAGCTCAGCATTAAATTAGTATATATTGATTTTCCTCAATTGTCACATGCTATATAATAAAAAAGTATACATGAGATAAAAACACTTATCCATAAACATAAATTATGATATTTATAAAGTAAACAGGCTTTATCAAGTTCCTGAGAATTAAACATCATTTCTTAGTATAATATTTCTCCCATATTCACTTAAGAAAGCATAATTAACAGCAGAACTAAAAAATCATAGTGACAAAATAAATGAAAATATAAGGACCAAGACAAGAAATTTAGAGTCGTGTATACTATATGAACACACTGTCGGTATTGTAAACCACTATTGTAATTTATTCTTGTCAAATATCAAAATTTTAGCATAATTTACATTTTCAAACACTAGTACTTGAGTATAAATTCTGGCAAGAAACATATATTTATTTCAATAATGAAAAGACATGTTTATGGATTTATAAAATTAGGAAACTACTCTTGCTAAAAAATGATCATTGATCAGGTGTTCAAATAGGAATATTCATAAAAATATTTTATTTTTATGGAAATAAAACATTCTTAAAAAGCAAGCTACTTATCTAAAGAAAATATAGCCACCATAAAGCACAGTATCCACATCTTCAATCTTTTTTTCCACTTAAGAAGATACAGTACCTTGTGATGTTGGAAATGCTGATATGAAATATTTGGGGTAATTTTTGCTGCTTGGCACATTTTATTTTCCATAGACAAAAAGTTGCTCAATTACAAATAGAAACCTTTCTCCACTAGGTGTTATTACTGAGATGAAGAGGTCTTAGGTGCTGACAAATCAGAAGGTTAAAGCATTTATAATTTAACATTCTCCATTTTATTAGTCTTTCATGTTACAGTTTTATTCTGTGACCAAGCATGTGTTGCTTTGAAAGCCTTCCTCGGGGCAACAGAATACATAATGTGACACTGCAAAAGAGAAGAAGGCTCATATTTACCTTCATTTTTGCCTTTTGAAGCAAGAGGAAAAATGCCTATTTCCAGGAGTTAGAACAGCTCAGTTTGGTACTTTGCACTCCAGGCGTCAGCCCTGGATTTTCTCCTATGAATCCTTGCATTGATAGCAGCCCTTCATGGGAGTAAAAGTGCCCTTTGGCAGTATGGAAAAAGAATCTTCACAAGATAGTTGTTAATGGCGTAGGTGTTAGCACAAGGCCCTCTACCTTTCTGCTGGTCAGTCAGCTGTGCAGCCCTGGAGCAAGGTAACGTCCCTTTTTCATTCAGGCTAGAAAATCAACAGGAGTTAAGCCCAGAGCGCAGATGAGAGGGATACTCAGTCATTGCACTTGAAACCTAGTGGGTTCTAGGAAGGACTAATATCCATTCCAACTGGACAACGGGAACTTTGGTCCTCTTCTAGTAGGCAATCTCATCTGGCACTTCCTGTGTGTGGTGGGATGTCGGGAGCAATCTTCTAGAATAAGTACTACCTGGAAACAGATCCAAAACATCTGGGATCCCTTCCAAAGAGCCTCTTGATTGGTAGGTTCCCAGCTATGCAAACGTGCTACTTATCACAGAATGTAATTGGTAGCAATGATTTATTCAAACCTAGGCCTTAGGCACTGACCTAAACAATCAAACAATCAAAACAAAAAACTCTTAACAGGAAAAGTTCACTCTTCAAACTCTTCCTTGAACTATGTGGGGGCCTTCTATGATTATGATTTTCTTGTGTGTTTATGAGCGTAATGGCAGTTGCTAAGAGTTGAAATTCTATGTAAAACCAGATTGATCACCTGAATATTTATTTTGCTACAATAAATAATTATTTAGATCTTTCTATGAGCTAGTAATTTAATTTTTGTAGTGACCCTATGAAATAGGTACCATTATTATTAACCAAATTATAATGTCATTATGACTCATGCATACAAGTAACTGAAGTTCAGCGTGTGCAAGTGACTTGTCCAGGCTCATAAATTTAATAAAGGGCAGTTCCTGGATTCAGACAAGCCCTATTGAAATATAAAGTCGCTGTTTGTAACCACTTTGCAAACTCCCCTTTTCCATCTCTATAGATTTTACTATTGCTTTATGATAGAAATAGACACACTGTTTCTTTAAAGGGCTCGATAGTAAATATTTTAAGCTTGAGACCAACAGGCAACACTGAGGCTCTTATATAAGTACTTATACAAAAAGAGATAAAACATGTTCAATTTTTCACAAATTTGTGTTAAAATTCAAAATATAATGATAGTAATTGAGAACTTTTGTGTAATATAGGTCTACTTATGAAAAGAATGGAATTCATTTGTGGCAGGAGGAAAAAATTCCATTTAATCAAGGTTAAAAGTTAGCATTCCTTACCATCAAATCTATTATAAATGTTTATCTTTAAAAAGCATTCCTAGCCATACAGAAACAAATAGCACCTGATTTTGGCTCATTGTCTGTAGTTTACTTTAAAGGTATTTGCATTCAATTGAGCTAGGAATCTGTTAGTTTTAAATTATAATGCACCAAGATTTCTCTAACACTTTACACAGAGGGCAGACTATTTCTTGGTATAGTAAGGGTATTTCTTTTGCACACACTTTCCCTGAAATTGATTCAGCCTTGTCATCTACTCAGCACACGGAGAACTATTCTTTGGAGATCATATCATAGTTGCACAATATTTGCTAGGTGTGTTTTAAAACTCCTGCAGTATTGATAATACAAAATTTAAACATGTAAGGAATACTCACACTGCCCCCAAAGCAAAAAGTCTTTTATTACCTTGTAAAATATAGCAAAAAATTAAAGGAAATTTAAGTGGCTCTAATTATACACAAACTACTGATTGAACAAAACCCTCTTAAAGCTGAGGATATCTCAAATATGTGAGGAACTAGGGCTAGAGAAGTAATCTAACTCAAAAAGATTCTTAATTTCAATAAGTTTTCCATTATGAAGATCCAGAAGTTTTCATCCCCAAAAGCAGCGGTTCTCAACCTGTGGGTCGTGACCCTTTTGGGGGTTGAACAACCCTTTCACAGGGGTCGCCTAAGACCTTCGGAAAACAAAAAGATATTTACATTATTATTCATAATAGTAGCAAAATTACAGTTATAGAGTAGCAATGAAAATAATTTTATGGTTGAGGGTCACCACAATATGAGGAACTGTATTAAGGGGTCGCGGCATTAGGAAGGTTGAGAACCGCTGCCCAAAAGTGATAAGTGCTAATAGTATTGTAATCTTAAGGTTATAAAATTAAAATTAATGAGTTCAAAGCCCAAATATATGTTATGTTCAGCTCATAGATAAAGTTAATTATGCTTTGTCTGGTTTCTATCCCTTAGAGAGGCTTTTCCTGTATTTTTAAATGTATTTCTTATTAGGAAAATGTAATGCTCAAGTTTCAGATTCATTATTCTTAATTTACCCTGATTGTTTTAAAAGAGCAGTATGATGTTAATGATGCAATTAGAGATTCTTAACAAGCCTTTTAACACTATTTTCTTAACCCCAGGACCTGACTTTGATTTGCTTCACATGTAGCATGCTGATAGGGCTTTTGTGTTTTTGTTTTTGTTTTGTTTTTTGGGGTTTTTTAAAAGAATGCTTAATAATTTTAGGTTTCTGTCACAATTAACAAGATAAAAGTGAACCACTGGAAAACTGGATGAATATGTTCCCTTGTCATGCTATGGCTTGTTGAATTATAAGGATTTGCCTTTTCTGAGGGTCTAAGGTCTTGAGTGCACTTATGGTCTTCCAACAAATTGGTAGGGCAGGTGATATGAAGACAGAGTTGAGGGACTCTCTTCCACTCCTTTCTTAGCATCTAGATTATCTTCTAGGTCTTAAATCTGGCTGTCAACTCTGTAAAAACTTACTGAGTAATCAAGGCTCAGGCATTAAGTCAATGGTAACAATTTTGCTTTCAAGTTAAAAAAAATAAATAAAACTGATGATGTACCTAATATTTTTAAGGCAACCATGAAATGAAGCCGTTGCTCCTATGGCTGGGTTCAGAAAGCCAGACCTAAGGGAAATCAGTTAGTGGCCTAATAAAGCACCTGGTGATCAAAAAGGATCAGTTTGCAACAGGTCAGGGGATGTGAAAACCTCTTCAAAGAGCTCACAGAGAAATCATCGATGCGGAATTGCTGCAGAGATGGACTTCAGAACAACATAGAAGCTATACCTTTTTGTCACATATTTCTTTCTTTTGAAGTTAAAACTGTCAAAAATCTCTTTCCCCTTGGAAAAGCAGAAGTTCCCATATATCACTTGGAAACGAGAGAATTTAGCAGGACAGTTGCAAAGTCCCTTTTGTTGGTGAAATAGACCCAGGAAGACCGCATTAGTATCAATTATCCCAGGTTTCTCTTGAATGGTGTGGCAAGGCAACTGAGTAGGAGAATGATTTATAGGACTATTTACCAGGTGTCATGCTGGGTGGGTACTATCTATGGGATGTGTCCACAGAGGAGAAAATAAAATCAATTCTGTAATGAAATATTTGGCTCTAGTTGGCAAAAGACAAATTTCAGACATGGAATTGCCCTAGGAAATTCAGTAAGAAGTGAGGGAGATTGTGCATTCTAGATAATGAGGAGAAAGCCACAATTCACACTACCATCCTAGATAGTGCGCTAAGGAAACAACTATTAGAATACACTAATCGTCAATTGTTTAAAAAGCAAACAAAATAAAAATAGGAAACCCAAACCATAGCTTAGCTAGTAATAATGCCTCTCAGCTCCATCCTCAGCCCCGTCTTGAAGTGCCCTCTTATCTACCCAGGTTGTAACACAAAATTTACTCTAAATTCTCCAGATCAGCTCACTGTACTAATCAAATCACATAACAAATTGCTTAGTTCTACATTCTGTTCATTTGTGTGTGTGTGTGTGTGTGTGTGTGTGTATAGACATAGCTGTAGAATTCAAATTTTTATTTTGAAATATTAATATTTTCTGTAGTTTAGTTTTTTTTAAATAAAGACCATCTATTACTCCTCCTCAAAATAATCATGCTCATAAAATAATTCTACTGGAGATTTTTAACTCTGCTTAGAAGTATTTAATTTTTTTTTTTAGATACAGCAAAGGGTTTATTCTGCACCATTCCCAAACTATACGCCAAAATGAAGTTTGCTCTTAGAAAAAGCACAGTGGTTAGTTGGAGTGGTGAAAACAGCAGTGAACTACAAGTCCTGGACCACGTTATCCCTCCAAGACCAACGAGTCAGACGAATTTCAGTAGCCAGAAGCCAACAGACCAAAGAGCAGACCAAAGCAAACATTTTTGCTGGATGTTTGTTAAGGTTATTTTTTATTAAAATGCCTCCTTGATAATCTTTATCTTCAATAAATGCAATAGTAGTAATGACTAAATTACCTCATCTACAAGCCAAAGAACTTTATGACACACATTCTAAGAGTCAAAATTTCAATCGAAAATAAAATATCCCTCATGTTTCTTTTCATCAATATTATACCTCCCTTTTGTCTGAAAGTATACTGGTAGTGATCTTTTCAAATGTAATCTAAATAACCTTTTAGATGTTTGTTTTACCTTCTTTACTCTTATTCCCCCTGTTCTAAAAATGTATACATACACATGTATTGTTTTTTAAACATAAATTATCAACGCATTATAGTTTATTTCTTCAAAAGGGCCTTTCTTCAAATGGGAGGATAGGACCCTGCCTCACCCAACTCCCTTCTTGCATAAGGCTTTATCAGCAGCTGAACCTTATGGGAGCCAGCAGATGGCAGCAGACCTCGGGGTGTCCATGTTTTTTATTGGTTTTGTTTTGTTTTTTTATTTAAGATTTTATTGGGGAATTGGGGGAGAGGAACAGTGTTGGGGAATTGGGGGAGGGGAACACTGTTGGGGAATTGGGGGAGGGGAACAGCCAAGTTGTTGTCCTTCAATCTTCATTGTGGAGCGTGCAGCAAGCTCAGCTCCAAGTCCAGTCACGCCACTCAGCTCAAGGTGTTGTGTTCAATTAGTTGCAGGTGGGAGTAGCCACCATCCCATGCTGGGGTTGAACCAACAGCCTCGTTATTAAGAGCACACGCTCTATCCACTGAACCATCCAGGTGGCAGTTCAGCTCAAGGTGCCAAGTTCAGTCTTAGTCATGGGTGGGCGTAGCCCACCATCTCCAACAGGCAACCTTGTTGTTAGGAGCATGTGCTCTCACCAGCTGAGCCATCCTGCCACCTGTTGGCAGCTCAGGGGCAGCTCAGGGGCAGCTCAGCTCTGGCACAGCTCACTGGCCCATGTGGAAATTGAACCAGTGACCCTGTTGCTCAGAGCTTGCACTCTTGAGCAAGCTCTTAACCAACTGAGCCACTTGGCAGACCTGGGGTGTCCATCTCTTTTGTGGAGCTACTCCAGATCCGATACTGATGGCAGCCACAGTGGGTTCCCAGTGTGTCCTGTCCCACATGCCTCCAGTTCCCAACACAGAGAGCAACCAGCCATGGATCGCTTTGTAGCTCTTACTAGGTAGTCCCTGGCCAGTCGTAGGCAGTGGCTGAAATAGGCCTGCACTGGATCACCTCCCATGAGGCCCCAGAATCAATATACTTGGAGGCTTGCTTCAGACCACAGCAGAAAACAACCCAACTAGACCCACAACTGGCACACCCAAAGGGAAGTCTCAACAAGCACCAGAGCCCATTGGGGCAAATCCCATTCATTGGGGTAAGCCTCCCTCATAACAGCCCATAAGCTGTGGACATGGCCAAATCCCACAGCAAGCCTGAGGGTCAATCCCACTCAATGATGTGCCAATAGCGATCAATGCTCAAATATAACAGGAGGCCACACACAACCCACACAAGGGACACTTTTAGAGCACCCAGCACAGGTGACCAGGGAGACTATTCACTGGGCCCTATAGGGCACCTGTGACATAAAGTGACTTGGCAACACTGGGAGACATAGCAGATCTACTTGATGCATAGAAACAAATACAGAGAGGCAGCTAAAAATGAAGAAACAACAAAATATATCTCAAGTGAAAAACAGGAGAAAATTCCAGAAAAAGAACTAAACACAATGGAGGCAAGCAACCTACTAGAGAAAGAGTTCAAAACACTGTTTCTAGTGTTTGAGCAAAACACCATTTATGCTCAAGGAACTTAGTGAGAACTTCAGCAAAAAAGATAGCAAGCACAAAAAAGGGACACATAGAAACCATAAAAAAGAACCAGTCAGAATTAAAGAATACAATAATTGAAATGAACATACACTAGAAGGAATCACCAGCAGACTAGATGAAGTAGAATCGAATCACAGATTTGGAAGATAAGGTAGTAGAAAACACCCAATTGGAACAGCAAAAAGAAAAAAGAATCCAAAAAATGAAGATAGTTTAGGGGACCTCTGGGACAACATCAAATGTACCAACATTTGTATCATAGGGGTACCAGAAGGAGAAGAGAAAGAGCGAGGTATTGAAAACCTATTTGAAAAAATAATGACTGAAAACTTTCCTAACCTGGCCAAGGAAATAGCCATACAAGGCCAGGAAGTGCAGAGTCTCAAACAAGGTGAATCCAAACAGCACCACACCAAGACACATCATAATTAAAATGGCAAAGGTTAAAGACGAAGAGACAATCCAAAAAGCAGTAAGAGAAAGGCAACTAGTTAATTATAAGGGAGCCCCCATAAGGTTGTCAGCTGATTTCTCAACAGAAATTTCACAGACCAGAAGGGATTGGCACAAAATATTCAATGTGATGAAAAGCAGGGACCATCCATTATGACAAGAACATAAGTCAGGTTTTAACATCTTCATTTGAATGTGATCACAATTTCCTCATTTAGATTGTTCTGCTAAAGGGCCAATGCAGTACAGTAACCATTAATCCTATGATATTATTTTCAAATAAAGCTCACTTTACTATTTAAACAAAATATGGGATTATTTTTTAAGTTACTCAATTTTAATAATGTTATATATAAAAGTGAGTAAACTACTTGTGACTACCCTTTCTTTTCTTTTCTTTTTTTTTTTTTTTAAGATTTTATTGGGGAATAGGAGGAGGGGAACAGCATCAGGGAGTTGGGGAAAGGGAACAGACAAGTTGCTGGTCTTTTGTTCTTCAGTCTAGTTGTGGAGGACATCGCTTCACTGGCCCATGTTGTATTGTGATCATTGTGCTCTTCCCAGCTGAGGAAGATTGGTCACCGGCCACTGGACGGCTGCTATCGGAGGCTCCTGGCAGCTCACACCAGCTGCCACCCACTCATGCTGGCTGCCAGTCACTCACAGTAGCTTACAGCAACCCACTGCAGCCCACTGTAGCCCCACTGCAGCCTACACCATTGCCGGTGACTCACGGCAGCCCAGCTCCAGGTCGAGCTATTGTTCACCATCTTAGCTGTAGAAGGCGCAGCATCACTGGCCCATGTGGGATCCGAACCAGTAGCCCTGCTGCTCAGAGCTTGTGCTCCCAAGCCAACTCTTAACCAATAAGCCACTCAGCCGGCCCCCCTGTCTACCCTTTATTATAAACATCTTATAATAAAAAAAGTTGAGACTACAGAAATATAATGTATAGTGTACAAAAGGAAAATGAAAATTATTCTGAATTTCACTCCCAGAAGGCAAGAACTTTGAAGATTTGGGAACACTTTCTTGCCCTCTATTGATTTTTCATCATAGTTGACACATGAAAATGCTTAATTCTAGACATAAAATGGTATTTTATAAAAAGCTCGGTGAGGGACATTAAAAGGGTTGTGTTGTCATAATCAAATAAAAAGTAAATTTCAAATTATTTCCTATGTTCTTCTTTCTTTCTTTCCTTTTCTAGACAGGATTTCTTTTCCCCTTTGCTTCTTTCACTCAAATCACTTCTCACATTCACTTTTCTCTTTCCTCTTTTCAATGCAAACAATATGCAAGACAGCATTTATCATTGTATTTTTCTCCATGCATATCTAATCATACATAGATCTAATAATATATATGAACTCACTTTAACCTATAAATATAATTATTTTTCTTTGTTTTACAATTACAAAATTATATGTATATATTTTAGTTTTTTATTCAACAATATATTGGGTTGTCGGAAAAGTCATGACGTATTTTGTCTATGTTTTTCAAAGGTCATTTATTTAGATAAAGAACAAAGATCAATCAATGATAATTGCCCATTTTGTTCAATAACCTTTTGCCATCTTGCAGTGAGCTTCATAATTCCTCGTTCATAGAAGGACCTGTTTTATGGGCGAAAAACTGAACAAGGTGCTGATTTACAGCCTCATCTGAATTGAATGTTATACCACGCAAGGAGTTTTGAAGAGAGTGAAACAAATGGAAGTCTGACGGCGCAAGGTCAGGTGAGTATGGTGGGTATGGCAACACATCTCATCCAAGCTCCAATAATTTTTGACGGGTGATCAAACTTGTGTGTGGTCTCATGTTTTCATAATGAAACACAACTCTTTTACAATTAACAAGCTCTGGACATTTCTGGATGATGGATTCATTCAAACTGTCCAACTGCTGACAGTACACATTCAAATTGATTGTTTGGTTCCCTGGTAGGAGCTCGAAAAACACGACACCTTTAAAATCCCACCACACTGAGAGCATAACCATCCTCTGATGAATGTCTGCTTTCAATGTCATTTGAGGCGAATCATCACATCAGGACCAAGACGGCTTGAACACCACATTGTTGTAAACAATCTACTTCTTATTACCATTTATCAGTCACTTCAAAAAAGGATCGTTTTCCTCATGTTTAATGAGCATATTGCAGATGTTTATATGCGTCAACAAATGAAGTTCTTTGAGTTCATGCAGAACCCAAATATTGAGCTTGCTTATGTAACCCAACTTCTTCAGGTGGTTATGAATGCTTGAAAGATGGATGTTCAATGTTTCTGCAATCTCTTGTGTTATGTAATGTGAGTTTGACTCAATCAACGCCTTTATTTTGTCGTCATCAACCTCGATGGGCCTCCCTGAATGAGGAGCATCATTGAGATCCAAATCACCAGTGCAGATTTTCGTGAGCCATCGTTGGCACTGACATTCTTGTAGCGCATTGTCACGTTAACTTTATGCAACGTTTCACAAACTTGACACACATTCTTCCCTTTATGGAAGTAAAACAGTTAAATATGGTAAAAATGCACCGTTTGGTCTTCTATCTTCAACTTGTTGTAAAACTCTCTAAAATTCAACCAAATTGCTCAATTTTGATTTAAAATGAACCTAGAACTGTCAGCTGTGAAATGACATAGCAATAACATAGATGCAAATGACTCTAGTACTTCCAAAAATGAACTCATGACATCTGTTGCAAACATGTGTCATGACTTTTCCCACAACCCAATATTTTCAGAAATGATTAAGCCTTTTTTTTATTTTTGCCTACAAAGCGCTTTGACCCAACATTTGTACCACCAGTGATTTTGTTACTTTCTGTATTTTTTTTCATCATGATAGATACCAAGTCATAGCTTATGTTATTTGGATTTGAATTCCTCTGACTACAAATGAGGTGAGCATTTGTTGTTATTGTTGTTGTTGTTGTTAATACTCTTCAGACAGCTGCCTCATAATGTTTTTATCACTTTTGTTTGTTTGTTTGTTTGTTTCCCTTTTATGCCATTGGATCCCGTGTTAAATGTCCATGGAGACATTGGTTCAACCCATCTACCTCACCCCATGTGCTATGACCAGCTAGGCTACCGAGGCAAGAAGCGTTCTTATTGGCAATATAGACACAAAACAATTATTTGACCAATAAAACATGATAGTGTTTTTTATGCATTAATCCTGTCAAACAAAAATAGAAATTAACTTATAGGTTATTTGAACCAAGAGCCATTTTCTAAGTGTGGACATTTTGGACAGGACCAAATGTCCATTAATTGTTTTGTTTATCCCATTCTTGTTAATTTTTAAGAACTTTTTTATATATAATAAATATTAACCTTCTATAATCTGTATTAAAACTGTTTCAAAATCTAGTTTGCCTATTGATTTTGTTTTTTACATCTTCTGCTATTTTCTTCTTCCCTGTAAGCATCCATGTTTGTTAATCTTTAGAATGATTTCCCCAAAGCATTTAATTTTTTCTGGAAAACTTTTAACAAGTTCTATGTTGATTTTCTTCTGGTTACTGACATTTAGATAACAGAAAATCATTTATTTCCTTGTATTTCTAAAAGTGGAGCATTTTGTCCTTGACCCTGTTCTCTAAGCACCTGAGTTCTGATGTGATATTCTTCACAGTGGTGGTTTGATAGGCTAGGATTCTTAAATACACATGGCTCTTTTTGAGTGCAATACAATAATCTGGCCCACTATCACTTGTATGATTTGTATTATTTTGTTTGTTTTGTTTGTTGGACCACAGGCCTCACTGGGCTTTATCACACCTAATAGTTGGCAATGCTTTATTTCTAAGGACTTTCCTAGGATGAGACTTGCCACAATGAGCTCTCTGTCTCTGTCTCTCTCTGTCTCTGTCTCTCTCTGTCTGTCTCTGTCTGTCTCTGTCTCTGTCTGTCTCTCTCTCTCTCTTCTGTCTCTCTCTCTCTCTCTCTCTCTCTCTCTCTCTCTCTCTCTCTCTCTCCCCTCACCCCTCCCTAGTCATCCTCTCTCCCTTTTTCCCCATTTTTGCTTTTTTCCTATACTTTGACAAAAATTACTTTGGAGGTAAAGCTAGTAAAACAGTACAGTGTATGACACAAAAATCAGTAGTCACATATTTTTATCTTTGGAAAAGAATATATATTGCTGAAACAAAAGTCAAACAGCAAACAATAAGGAAGAGATGAATCACATTTGTAAATGCATATACCTTCAGGTGCACGTACTGATGCCATTTCAGGGAAGAACAGGAAGTTCATGAACAGCTCAATCCACCATTTGTGTCAGGTCCATCAGCCCTGCTCAGAAAGGATGCTCTCCCTCAGGTTGATTCCTAGCCCTAGTTCTCAATGTTGCTGTGCATTTTCATCTTTTTATTTTTTTATGTTTTAATGTTCTGTAGTTATTTCAGTAGGAAGCTATAAGAGGTCACAGTTGGACTGCTAGGTAAACTCTTTATAAAACAATGATAAAAGTGTATATATTGCCAGAACTCTAAAACATGTTATCCCACTCTGATCATTCAGTTTCATTCATAAACCATATAACTAACATTTTACTCTAGATATGGCTGCTCTCATGTGAGACCTAAGGAAGGACAAGCCACCTCTATTACAAATATGTAGGGATAAAAGATGTGAGGCCACTGGGTTCATTTGTAAGTTTGTTATTCTAAAAACATTTTAAATAAGAAGGAATGTTAAAGGAAGAGAAAGTAGATAGTGCATTAAACCAATGCTCTTGGAAATCCCTGCCAGTACTTATATTCTAAATTTGAGAGCTAAATATGAAAGTGCATGGTAGGAATCAGTAAACATGCACTATTAGCATTACTAGTATTACTAATATTAGCATTACTAGAATTACAGAATTCTGAATGGATCTCTAAGATCCCCACCCCTTGGTGTACTCTCCCTGTATTACCTCTTCTTCTAGAGTGTGGGCAGGGCTTGTAGAGATAGTGGGATTTTATCCCCATGATTAGGTTACACCCTAGGAGAAAGATATAGTTCAAGTCCCTAATTAGTTAACTTTTAAGTAGGCCTAACCTAATCTCATGAGGCCTTTAAATCTGGGTCAGAGACAGGTAGATTCAGAGACTTAAAGTGAGAGGGACAGGGATGCTCTCCTGCTGGCCTAGAAGAGAGCAAACAGCTATGTAGTGAACTGCTGACGGAGGGCTGAGTGGCTGGCACTGTAGTTAGTGACAGTGACTCTTGATGGACAGCCCCCCAAAAAGCATAACAACAACACCAAAGGAAAAGAAAAATCCATGGATATCAGTTCTACAACCGCAGCAGACTGAATTCTGCCAATAACATGAATGAGCTTGAAAGAGCATCCTGAGCTTCTGCTAAGAACAGTTCCGACAACACCCTAACTGCATGCAGCTTTGAGACCCTGAGCAGAGGACCCAGCTAAGCCATGTCCAGACTCCTGACCCATGGAAACTGAGATAATAAATGTGTGTGGTTTTAAGCCCCTAAGCTGTGGTAACTTGTTATACAACCATAGAAAACTGAAGCAGGTACTAATGATGATGCTTTGTAGTTAAACTAGCTAAAATATGAAATATGTAAAGTCCCTGAGTAAAGAAGCTGAATAAAGTCCCTGAGTACAGAGTAGTTACTTATTAAATAATTACTTTTACATCAATATCATGTTACCGCCTTTCCCAGGCAGTGTACAAGAAACATGATAAAAGTAATATACAGTATTGACATGAAAAAATATATACGTGATCAATTCTGAAGGACTTTTTGTTGACTGTCCCCAATATTGTATCACATGATCTTTGTAATGTAGACTGTGGCTATTATAAATTATTAAAAAACACTGCATTCTTCCAGTTCAATTACAAGAAAGAGAAGTCATGCTTATCAACTGAGTGGTGGGGGCAGGTTTCATGGTAATGCCCAGTAATGGCACTAAACAAACGAATTAGTTTTTCTTTGTTTATTTTTCTGTTCCCTTTGCTTTACTACTTTTCAGATCATGGGTTTTGATATTTCCTTCTATCATGTATAAGTTTCCTAGGAGTGCTATAATATATCACCACAAACTGGGTGGCCTCTGACAACAAAAATGCAGTGTCTCACAGTTCAGGAGGCTAGAAATCCAAACTCAAGGTGACAGCAAGCTTAGTTCCTTCTGGAGTCTCTGAAGAAGAAAAAGTTCCATGCCTCTCTCCTAGTTTCTGGAAGTTGCTGGCAATCCTTTGCATTCCTTGGCTGGTAGACATATTACCCTGATCTCTGCCTCCACTGTCACATTACCTTCTCTGTGTGATTGTGTGTCCTTCTTTTTCTGTCTCCTATAAGGATAATCTCAGTGGATTTAGGGCTCACCCTAACTGAGTATGATCTTATCTTTATCTTTCTTAATTACATCTGTAAGGATCCTATTTTCACATAAGGTCATAGTCTGCAGTTCCAGGTAGACATTAATTTTTGGAACACAGCATTTAACTCACTACATACAGTAATATAGCCATAAAACAATGCACCACACTGGACATGTATTGGTTGCTTAATTTATATGCAAATAACTCATAATTAAATAATGTGAGCAATTATATATTAATATTTTTTATATAATTAAAGAGAAAGAGAAGGATTAAAGACATAGAAATAGACGGTGATACGTGGATGGAGCTCCAGGCTAATTGTAAAGCAATTTTTATTTAAATTTATCAGCAGATCTAAGATTATTAGAAAATGTTTCAATGCTTTGGGTCTCAGTTTTATAATTTATGAATTAAATAAATTATACATGATGATCTCAAAGATGCTTTCCAGTTTCAACATTCTATGATTCTATTACTCATATCTGTCAATCAGTTGCTTAATTTGTGATAGTAAAATAGCGAATATGCAAGTTGAGAGATATTAGTGTCATTTTCTACACTATGTTTTCTGTTTATATTTAAAGGAAGGAAAAGATAGCTAGGTCTCCCCAAGGATATGTACTTACAAGTTCATGAAACATGAGTTGAAGGAATCTTTCACTGATAAAACATTCTGTAAAGTCTCATACAAGAAGAAATTGTAATTTATATTACAACCTAGAGACTAATTAGAATTCACTAGAACTTCATTCATTTACATATATTTTGTATTAATTAAGTTTGGAAACAATTAATATGTTTGAATAATTGAATGATGTTCATAATTCTTTTATAACAGTTTCGGAAAATATGCATTCTAACTAAAAACATAATGTGTTTACTTACCTGGAACTTTTAAAATAGGACAGAGTTTATTAAGAGAATAATAAAGGGGTAGAACAACCTTGGCTAGAACCATTTGTTTTCTCTCTTCCCTGTACCCCTGACAAAAAAATAAAAATAAAAATTATTTTATTTTTGTAATTATTGCAGGTACCCAACAATGTCACTTAATATTCCAGCCCATTTGCCCTTCCACCCTCCTAGCTTATTATTTCTTACTTCCACTCTCTTCTCAAATCTTGAGCAAGTCCCCCTCTACACCAGCAAGTCATCTTTTTCTCTTTCATAGAGAAAACAGCAATGATGAAAAATAACATCCAGAGGAAATGAGTGAAGGTGGTCAAAATGTACAGACTTGTAGTTATAAGATAAGTAAGGTCTGGCGATGTCATGTACAGCATGATGGTTCCAGTTAACAACACTGTCTTGTTTATCTGAAAATTGCTAAGAGACTAGATCTTAAAAGTTCACAGCACATGCATAAAATATTGCAATTATGTGAGTTGATGAATGTTAACTAAGCCTATTGTGGTAATTATTGCACTATATATACATGTATCAAATCATTATGTTGTTAACATTAATTTAATACAACGTTATATATCAATGATGTCTGAATAAAACTGGGGGAATAAAGAAAAATTAAAAAAAAAAAGTAACATCTCTTTAGCAGGTACTCTTGAAATGACCTGGCTTTCTTGTCACTATGACCGAACTGTCTAAGCAGCTTCTCAAGTCAGAAAGGCACAGTTAAGAAGTACAAATTGGGGTCCAGCCGAGTGGCGCATTAGTTAAGAGTTGGCTTGGGACACCAGCTCTGAGCAACAGGACCCCTGTTCAGATCCCACATGAGGACCAGTGACGCTGCGCCCTCTACAGCTAAGATGGTGAACAATAGCTCGACCTGGAGCTGGGCTGCTGTGAGCTGCTGTGAGCCGTCATTAGCGTCTGACCAACGGCAGGCGAGCGACTGCCTCACCTGGAAAGAGCACAATGATAATGCCAACATGGAAAGTGAAACGACGTCCTCCACAACTAGACTGAAGAACAAAAGGACAGCAAGATGTCTGTTCCCCTTACCCAATTCCCCAATGCTTTTCCCCTTCCCCAATTTCCCAATAAAATCTTAAAAAAAAAAAAGTACAAATTGGTAGTTACAAAATAGTCATGGGGATGTATAGTATAAGGAATATAGTCAATAACATTGTAATAACTATGCATGGTGTCAGGTGGATACTAGATTTATCAGGATGATCACTTCCTAAGTTTCATAAATGCCTAATCACTATGTTGTATACCTGAAACTAATATTATATGCCACTGTAATTGAAAAAAAATTTTTTAAAAGCACGCATGTTCCCATTTCATGTCCTCAAAGACACACCAGCAATTATCCCCTCTCTCTCTTAAATTATCAATTTGTTTTCCTGTTTAGTATTCAAACATGTTATTTCTTCCACTTAAATTTCAAAAGCTTCTAAATAGCAACTATCTTGACACCACACTCTCCTCCAGTTATCATTCTTATCTCTGCTTCCACTTGCAGCAAAATTTCTTTGGAGAGTTATCCAATTCCTCTTCTCTCATTCAACCTTGAACTAACTTCAATCACGTTTTCATTCCAAATCCTTAACGACAATCCCCCTCCAGAACACTGGGACGTATGTGATGACAGCAGCCAGTGTTCAGTCCTTATTTGGCCTCTCAGCAGTATTTAGAACGGTGTTTAACCCCTTCCTTAGCACACTCCCTTCGCTTAGGCTTCCAGGACGCTGTTCTTCCTTGCTTCTCTTGTCATCACCTCAGCCACTCACTGTCTGTTCCTGAGTCCATCTCATGCCTGGCTTCTGAGGACTCTGTCTCTACTTGCACCTCTCTCTATTATCTCTACACCTTCCCTCCATCTCTGTCTCCTCGCTCTCTGTAGGTAAACTCATTCAACCTCTCATATCATAAATTTCTGTCTATCTCCTCTGAAGCCCAGTCTGAACTATTCAACTTCTTTCCTCCTGGATGGCTAGTGACACTATAAATTTAAAATACACCAAAATATACTGATCTCCTTCACCTCCAATGCTGTCACCTGGAGCCAAGCTGGAAATACCTCCTGCCCTCATTATTGCAATAACTGCCCAACGAGTCTCCCTCTATCAGTCTTCTCCCTGCCCCAGTCTGTTCCACAATGCAGCCTCAAAGAGCCTTCCAAAGGGTGAGTTAAATCATTCCAATGCTTTGACAATGAGAAGAAAAGCAAAGTCCTGTTGGTTACCACAAAGCCTCCCGTGGTCTGACTCTGACTCCATTCCCTATTTTATCCCTGACATCTCCTCCTGTCCATTATATGCCAACCACACTGGTTTCCTTGCTGGTCCTTGATCATAGCATTCTTTCTTATGCTTCATGGCCTTTATGGTTTCAATTCATTCTTCCTGAAATGTCCTCTTCACTCAGTTTCTTCACGTTTCTGTTCCAATGGTATTTGATTATAAAGGCCTTCCTAGTAACCTCTAGTTATAAATATCAGAATAAGGCTTCTGACTGCCACACTCTTGTTTTCCTAACCCTGGTATGCTCTTCTCCATAGCACTCTCCCACTGTGATTACATATACTTGTTCATTAATTGATTTTCTCTTATTAGAATACAAACATTGTGGGCCAGTTATATTGTTTTCTTCCTTATTGTGTCACTGATTCCCAGTTCTGAATCTGGCACATGATAGGTGCTCAACAAATGTTTATTAAATAATGAAATCACACAAAGAAGAGCAAATAAATATAAATTCTGCAATATGATTTCCAAATGTGTTTCCATTTATAATCAATATTTGTCTAATTTGCATTCATATTGCTTGGGTGGACTCAACATATGATGGGGAGATTGAAGCCCTTGAGAATACTGTTGAAGAGGGAAGAGGCTTTTATAGCTGAATGGAAACCCCTTTTCTTCCTCCCAGCATTTAGAGAATGAAGTAAACAGCATTAGTTAACTTCTGTTCAATTAGTTTTGTTTTTTTTTTTAAATATAACCTCCAAGTTAAACAGCTGACACATTCTGGAGATAAATCCAATAGCTGTATCCAATCTTGACAAAGTAAATTTAGAAAAGTGCAATTAGCAAGCAATCCAATATCTGTGGCCTGGATAGAGCAGGCTGAACTGCTAGAAAGAGATTGAACTTTGGGGATAGATCGAGGTTCAAATCTCACTACTGCCACGTACTAACAATGACCTTGACTGAATTCTTTAATCTTTCTAAGCTCTATTGTCCTCAGATGTAGGGAGTTTCCCTCCCATATAGGAGGTGCTTAATGCACACCAGTTTGTCTATATGTCTTTAATAATACATAGCTTCGGCATTTCACTCAATCAAAAAAAAAATGTGTTTGACCTCTATCTGCCTTAGGGGGCTCGTTTTGATATCTGACCAGAATAATGACTTCTGGCATATAATTATTTTTCCCTTTCAAAGAGCTCTTGCAAAATCTCTCTTTTTCAAATATAGATAACATTGCCCAAATGTGTGTAATTTATGTAACAGCTATGACACAAGTACTTTGAAAATTACATAAGGAAAGCTTTAATTGTACATTATTAAGAATAAGGTAGTTTAAAGGCTATCTAACCTATTAATGGGTAATAAATATGCACCAATATATGTCTGTTAAAAATTGAAATACTGAGACATTCATTATAATGAAATACTTCCCTAGATAACATACAACAAGATAATTAATATTACAGCATACTACCAGTATGGAATCCTGTGAAATCGTTAATCTTCTTTAAATTTTCCCTAAGCAATACAGATAGTCTTTACTTTGCACAGTGCTGTATTAACAGACACACGTGCATACCATAGCAATGTTTCATTTTGCGTGATTCCCATATGCAGGGAGAATCAACACAGTGTAATCTGAGGTCTGCCAGCACAGTGTGGTAGTTAAAAGCACAGAGTCTCAATACCAATACAATCTTCTTTACTGCTAAGCCGTATGTCCTTAGGAAACCTACACTTGTTTCCCCTTAGTCCACTCATGTATAAAATGAGGATAACAACAGTGCCTCTCATGTGTTGTTGTGAGATTTAAATGAATTAATAAAGCAGAGCTTTTAGAATAGAGCCTGGCACTTTGCAACAATCTATAAAAGTCAGTGATTTATTTTATTTTTGTTATTAGTAGCACTAATTCTTTGTTGAGATAGATACCTGAGTTGATGTAAAGATTGAACACCAAGAAATACTACAGTATTCATTACTTAAAAAAATTAATATCTGTTCTCCATCAATAGGAGGCCTGGCTTAGATAGAAGGTGAGCTTCCTTAATTACAGCATTTTCAGGCAGATATAAATTGGTTTGCTGGGTCTCTCGTTCACTAGCTTTGCAATTTTTAATCTCTCTAACACTGAGGTACTTTATTTATAAAGTGGAGATAATAGAACCAACTTTTATGAGGTTATTGTGAGCACTCAAAACTATTAATATGTATCCAATAAATTTTATGTGCTATTACCTACAAAATACCAAATGAAAGATTTACCTAAAAATTATCTGGTCAAAATGCTAACATAACCAACTAGAGAGATCTACGGATTGAGTTACAAGATACTGGGTTGTCGGAAAAGTCATGAAGTATTTTGTCTATGTTTTTCAAAGGCCATTTATTTATATAAAGAACAAAGATCAATCAATGATATATTGCCCGTTTTGTTCGATAACTTTTTGCCATCTTTCAGTGAACTTCATAATTCCTCGTTCATAGAAAGACCTGTCTTTATTTGTGAAAAACTGAACTAGGTGCTGATTTACAGCCTCATCTGAATTGAACGTTATACCATGCAAGGAGTTTTGAAAAGAGCGAGACAAGTGGAAGTCTGATGGCGCAAGGTCAAGCGAGTATGTTGGGAGTGGCAACACATCCCATCCAAGATCCAATAATTTTTTTTTTTAAAGATTTTTATTGGGAAATTGGGGGGATGGGAACAGTGCTGGGGAATTGGGGAAAGGGGAACAGACAAGTTGCTGTCATTTTGTTCCTCAGTCTAGTTGTGGAGGACGTCGCCTCACTGGCCCAAGTTGGCACCATCATTGCGCTCTTCTCTGGAGAGGCAGATCAGTCGCCGGCTTCTGGACGGCCGCTCACTGCGGCTGCTGGCCGCTCACGCTGGCTGCTGGCCGCTCACGCTGGCTGCTGGCCACACACGGTAGCCCATGGCAATCCACTGCCACAGGGACTGCAGCTCACGCCGTCGCCGGCGACTCATGGCAGCCCAGCTCCAGGTTGAGCTGTTGTTCAGCATCTTAGCTGTGGAGGGCAGTGTCACTGGCCCTCATATGTGGGATCCGAACCAGGGCCCTCTGGCATCCCAAGCGAGTTCTTAACCATCGCGCCACTCGGCCGGCCCAGATCCAATAATTTTTGATGGGTGATCAAACTTGTGTGTGGTCTCGTGTTGTTGCGATGGAACAAAACTCCTTTACAATTAACAAGCTCTGGACATTTCTGGATGATGGATTCATTCAAACTGTCCAATTGCCAACAGTACACATTCAAATTAAATTGTTTGGTTCCTTGGTAGGAGCTTGAAAAACATGACACCTTTAAAATCCCACCACACTGAGAGCATAACCTTCCTCTGATGAATGTCTGCTTTCAATGTCATTTGAGGGGGATCATCACGTCGGGACCAAGACAGTGTGTGCACCACATTGTTGTAAACAATGCACTTCTCATCACCAGTTATCAGTTGCTTCAAAAAAGGATCATTTTCCTCACGTTTAAATAAGCATATCGCAGATGTTTATATGCATCATCGAATGAACTTCTTTGAGTTCATGCAGAACCCAAATATCGATCTTGCTTATGTATCCCAGCTTCTTCAGGTGGTCGTGAATACTTGAGTGATGGATGTTCAATGTTTCTGCAATCTCTCATGTTGTGTAACGTGCGTGTGACTCTATTAATGCCTTTATTTTATTGTCATCAACCTCGGTGGGCCTCCATGACCGAGGAGTGTTATTGAGATCAAAATCACCAGCAAAGAATTTTGTGAACCATCGTTGGCACTGACGTTCTTGTAGAGCATTGTCACTGTAAACTTTATGCAACTTTTCACAAGCTTGACACACGTTCTTCCCTTTATGGAAGTAAAACAGTAAAATATGGCAAAAATGCACCGTTTGGTCTTCCATCTTCAACTTGTTGTAAAATCTCCAAAACTCAACCAAATTGCTCAGTTTTGTTTTAGAATGAAGCTAGAACTGTCAGTTGTCAGATGACATAGAAATAACATAAGATGCAAATGATTCTAGTACTTCCAAAAATGAACCAGTGCCATCTGTTGCAAACATGCGTCATGACTTTTCCAGCAACCCAATACTATAGTCTCTTTCATCTTTTTCATAGCTGTGAGCTACTATATAGCTTAACAGGTAGACAAAATCGTCCCTTTAATTCATTTTTTTTTAAGATTTTATTGGGGAATTGGAGGAGGGAACAGCTTTGGGGAATCGGGGGAGGGGAACAGACAAGTTGCTGTCCTTTTGTTCTTCAGTCTAGTTGTGGAGGACATCGCTTCACTGGCCCATGTTGGTATTATTATTGTAATCTTCCCGCCTGAGGCAGATCGGTCACCGGCCACTGGACGGCTGCTCACGGTGGCTCACAGCAGCTCATGGCAGCTCACGCTAGCTGCTGGCCGCTCATTCCAGTTGCCGACCATTCACTGTAGCTTACAGCAGCCCACTGTAGCCCCACTGCAGCCTACGCCATCGCTGGTGACTCATGGCAGCCCTGCTCCAGGTCAAGCTGTTATTCACCATCTTAGCTGTAGAGGGCGCAGAGTCACTGGCCCATGTGGGATCCAAACCGGTGGCCCTGCTGCTCAGGGCTTATGCTCCTAAGCCAACTCTTAACCAACGAGCCACTCGGCCAGCCCTATAATTGATGTTTTTAGTTAAACTGTAGTGAAGTTTAATATGCATAAAATAAAATGCATCCACTTTGAGTATAAAAGTTTGAAGTTTTACAACTATATATAACCGTGTAACCACCATGAAAAATCAATATATACAACACTTTCATCAACTCAAAAAATTCGACTGTACCTTTAGAGAATATTTATCCACCTGCTGACATAGCCCCAAGTGACATCTGACCTGCTGACCATTATTATCAATTATTTTTGCATGTTTTAAGATTTCAAATAAATCAAATTATACAGTGTGTACTCCTTTGCTTGTGCCCTCTTTCATTCAGTATAACATTTTTGAGATCCATCCATGTTTTTCTGGGTATTATAGTTTATTCCTTTTAATTGCTGAGTCATTTTTCATGGTGTGACTATACCCAAATAAATAAGATGTGTCAAATATCCTATGCATCTGCCTGCTGATATAGTCATAGGTTGTTTCAAGTTTTGGCTTTCCAGGAAGTCATGATGAACTTTTCTGTGCAAGACCCTATGTGGACATAGATTTTCATTCCTCTTAGATAAACACCCAGGAGTGGGATTGCTGTTAAGTGCATGTTGAACTAAGAAAACGAAAATGCCTCACTGTTTCTTACTTGGAGATATGTGTAATTTGACCCAAAACAGTACATTTTGGTTTCACTATTATCTACTAATTTTATCAGGGGACAGAAGTAAGGCACCAAAAAGTTTTAATGTTCATTAGTATTCAAATAGAATAATTTTGCCTGTAAAATTCTCAATTTTAAATATAATTAAATTTACTTTTTATATACAAAACATTTTATTTAATAATTCTACAAATTTGAATAGAATTATTTATTTATTTATTTATAATTTTCACTCTCTCATGTAAAGTAGAGATTAACTCACTTTTCACAAAGTGCTCTCTGTGGACAGAGAAATGGCCAAATTGGTCTAACCCTCATTTTTCCATTGGCTAACTCAAGTCTCTTTTCCCTATGCTAATAATCCTAATACAAAGAACAAATACATGTTAATGTAATTTTTGGATAAAATAATTTGTATTCCACTCTGTGTCCAGTGAAGTTTTCTGCAATGGAGACATACTGTTGTTTCCTCCAATGGAAAATTGATTCTATAAAGATGGTTTATATTATAATGTCAGAAATATATATATATATATATATATATATAATGTAATATATATTATATATGTAATATATAATATATATATATATATTTTTTAATAGTATTCACACTCCCCAGTGTTGAATAGACCATTGCTTCATAGTAGATAAAAAGTGACTTTCAGAATTTCAAAACGGTTAAAAACTAAGTGTTGCTCAATAAATGATAAAAGCTGAAGTCAATTATTTTTGTACAGTAGAACTGCATTTTGCATAAACTTCTAGAGCCAGATGTTTTCTAGTTTATACTATTCAATTATTGTGTTTGTTGATCAAATACATCATCATTAGTCTTATAATTATATAGGAAATTTTGTCATAGAATGTATTCTTTTTGAATAGTTCACTAGCATAAGAGTACTTTAAGGGAGTCATTATACAAATACAGTTATGTAGTTGATAATTAATGGGCTTAGGTAAACAAAATTTAATGCTTATAGTTTATACATCTTTTTATTTAAGTCATATTTATTCATAAAATACAGACATATGGTAACAATAAGTACATAAGGCAAGCTCCATTAGTGTTATCAGAGAGCATAGCTTCTGAAAGAAATGTAGGAGGTTCAACAACTGGGAAATTTGAGCTACATAAACCTGTTCTTATTAAAAACAAACAAACAAACAAACAAAAAAAGACTCTCCCACCTCCTCCAATGGATAGTTCCATAAAAATTACCTAGAGAGTTAATAACTACATACAATTTTAAAATTCTAATTTTTGCATATCTTAAAATGCTTTTTCACATTTATAATTTTCCTAGAAGTAGTGATTCCTTATTTTGTTTTGAGGTTCCTTTATTGCTTTACTAAGTTGAGATTTCATCATTTCTTACTGATCTAAAGATTTTGGGTTTGATATGATTTAGAATTTCTTCCCTCATTCTTTTTTTTTTTACTTTTTTTGTCTTTCCTTTTGTTTTTGTTTTTGTTTTTTAGATTTTAGAAAGATGCTGCATTGCATATAATGTGTACCCTAACAGCTTTTTGAGGCAGTACCTGTAACAGTGACAATAAAATTCCTGCCAAAAAAATGTATATACACTCATATGAAATGACATAAGTAAGTACTATAAATTAATAAATGTCAGTTTCTTTTTTGGCTAAATTACTTCACATTAGGGATTATTACTTTATGAGTTTTGAAATCATTTTTGATTTTCAGAGCTTTTAAGGTTTGGAATTTTGATAAGGAATCACGAAATAGTGTTGCTTTCTGTGATCAAAGTTTTCTTATTGAACTAGTTGCACACTGGAAAAAAGAGAGCTGGGAGCTGCTTTATCATTTTCCTCATCTTCCTCATCTTCATATCTTTCAATGTGAAGCAGACTGTCACATGTTCCTTATCTAATGTAAGACCATCCCCTTACCCTATCACTTGCCTCCCTACTCTTATACATTGTCTCATAGAAATAATAATTAACTTCAGTCAACAGTTTTATTGAATAGGTTCTATATGCTCAGAACTATACTAGTGGAAATGCAGCTTTGCATTTTGTTTTGAAGATTCATTCACCTTCTATCATTGTCATCATATCAATAATAACATGTACAGAAATGTATCAAAATAATAGAAGAAAATATTATATCACTAAATTGTAATACTTTAAATTGTGAAATAATGTAGTGTATCAGGGAAGAAAGGAGTTAATGTGAATTGGAATTATTCCACAAGATTTATCTGAGGAAGTCAGGCTTCTGTAAACTTTTAGTACCTATTCAAGGAAGAGAGGCAAGAAAACATCAAACAAGTTAATGAGAATAAGCAAAGAAAGAAAAACAATATTTACTCAGCAACTGCTCTGTGTCAGAAAACATATTAGATTTTTAAATGCATTATCAATTTAGAAACAATTTATGTGTAACGTACAGAGAAAGATCAAATACGTGCCATTGAAAAAATGTATATACAAATTGATAGATAATGAAGTACATAGAATGTACTAACATTGTGGTCTGATATAACAAAGACAAGTGATGTGCCCTTATATCTCATATATAAATAAAAACTGTACTAGCTGGATGTTTGTCTGTTTGTTTTTATTTCTGTCATTAAGCTGTTTGAAATAAAGTTCTTTGGTGGGTAAAGTGGAGTTTAGACAACTTTGGGCAACATTAAACTAAGGAACTCCCCTTAAATGTGTACGCTATCCAGAAACCTCCCTTCCCCCAAAGATGTCTTAATCCCTGGGACCTGTGAATGTTATGTTACAGGACAAAAAGGACTTTGCAAATATAATTAAGGTCACAAACCTTAAAATAGAGAGATTATACTGGATTATCCCAGTGGGCCGGATCTAATCATAACAGCCCTTAAAAAAAAAAAACTGAGAAATTTCTCTGCTGGAGTCAGACAGAATGACAGAAGGATAGTCGGAATGATGAGGCAGATCAGAGAGATTAAAAACAGGAGGACAAACAGGTCTTTTGGTGTTGCCTTTGTAGATTATGGGCACCATGAGCCAGGGACTGCAGGAAGCCTCTAGCAGCTGAGAAGGGTCCTCAGCTACCAGCCAGCAATAGCAAGGGACCCTCTGCAACATGGAACTGAATTCTGACACACCCACAATGAGCAGATTCTCTCCCCTGGCGGACTGAAGCCATGCTGTCAGCATCCTGTGAACCAGAGTGTAGAAACCAGCCAAGCCCAACGGAATTTCAAAACAAGCACAGAACTTACAGAACCGTGGTATAATAACTTTGTGTTGTTTTAAACACCCCAGAGTTTGATAATTTGTTACAACAGCAATAGAAAACTCATACACTGTATGATTGAGTGGATAGGCACATTAACACGTATATGAATGCATTTACTAAAATGTCTTTGTATACTCTAAGATTCTTGTTTGTTTTTTAATCCTTTTCCAAATTGCCTACAAAGGCAGTCTTCCCCTACAGAAAACGTGATGTTTTTAGTGTAAAGCAGATTTTAAAGTCTTGACAAAATAAAAGAAAAAAGGTTTAAAATACTGTCACAAAGCCAATTAATTTTCCATTTCATGAGTTAAAAATTAAGGTAAACTTATAAAGGACTTCATCTATTTTCAAAAGCATGTTTTCCTTCTTTTTCTCTGGGCAAAACTGCCTCTATTTTAATTAGGTAAATCTTCCCCAGATTTGACGTTGGATAATAAGTTCATATATCATAAGCTTACCCACTATGCTTACAGATAATTTTTCATTAAGGGTGTAACAATGCTTATACATTCTTTAACTCTGTTCAGCAGCACTAATTACAATGGATGCTAGTCTCTCATTCTTCTTTTTTTTTTTCCCCAATGTCATCGCATCAAACCTTTAGGACTCATGGCTAAAGTTAAATAAATATATATTTACTTATGTATATATGTATTTATATATATTTATATATGTATCAATTTATTTAACACACATTCTTGTTATTATTATCGTGGCCATAATCTCTGGGTTAAACATATCACTGATATGGTCACAAGGGCAGGAGACATAGCTAATTTACCAGTGTTCCCAGTGGCTAATAGTAGATCCTGAGTATTAAATCTTAGAACTTAACTATTTGCATTTAAAAATATCAATAAAAATGTTTGTTATTGATTCAATTATTCATAATATACAATATTTATTCAATGTCAAAGGTGTAGGTTTATTATATTCTTGATGGTAATGAAGAAGTTCTCTATGGATTCTAGCAGAGCAGTAAAATATATGAAAACCTATCTTTGTCATGTCTCTGACAAAGTGACCAAGTAGCAGCATATAGCCTAAGGATATTCTAGTAGAAATTAACAGATTAAAAATTTAATCCTGACTAAACTAACAAATGGCTGTAGGCACTAGGAAAGCCATAGGAAATTTACATTTCTTAGGCTGTAAATTTACTAGGAAATACACTATATCCGGGTGGCAATTTGTCCATGTCTAACAATGAAAATTTAGACTACAATAGGTTCCTCTGAGAGTCCATCCATATTTATGACTCTATCTGAATAAAGTATCTTACTGAAGTAGCTTTGGAAACCAGGGTTTTGTCTGTTAAATGTGTGGCCCAGATGGAATGTTAATTGACCTTGAAAAACAGTACTGTGCAAAAGCAAAACTTTATTCTATTATAAATGTTGTCTTTTTACTTTCCTCATTATCATTTTAATATTATGGCCAGGCTTAGATGACTTGAGGTTATCAACCCTGCAGCAAAAATTCTAATAAAATATTTAAAAAAAAAAAACAGTGCTTGCATTTTTTGCTTTTGGTTGGATGAATAGTCAAAATGGCTTGTTTTTTGCTTGATTTTTTTTTGTATTTATAAAATTTGTTGTGAATACACTTGAGTTTGCTGTTAGTATCCTCAATTCATAAAAGTTAGTGGATAAATTATTCATTTTCTTTTGATCATCTTCATCAAGATAAGAGACAAATTCATCTTTATGATCTGTAACATGTATTTTTGATGCAGGAAAGATCCCTGACTATAGAAGTTTTAAGGCTCTCTCACTATAGGAATTTTGAGTCTCCTTTTTCCTTAGTTTCTTAGCTCCTTAGCCCCTGGTCTTAATCACTCTCATAATCAATTCCTTAAATCCTAAACCAAGGATTGCTCCTAGCCTAAATCACAGGATGTTTCTCACTCCTGCTTCCAATGACTGCTTAAAAGACTGTGACTTAAGCTTGTTAACTATAATCATTGTAGCCCAACATTCCCCAAGCTATTCCAGACCTAACTTTTGGATAAATAAACTGCCATCCCAGAGACCAAATGGGTTTTAACCCTTCCCCAGGCCAGTCCAGACCTAACCCCTGGGTGAACAAAAGTCACCTGAAGTTAAGCTAAATGGGCTTTGAGGCCCATCGCTGGAGCCAGTACTTTTAATTTATTAACTAATGTCTGTTTCTCATCATTTAAGAGCCATCGGGATATAAGTTATGTCCCAGCGAGGCTTCCAGTGCACCCCAACCAAGGAAGAAGAGATTCCCTTTTTATTATTTAAGATCAGATAGGGTGAGAGTTTTGTGAACCCCCAGTAGATAAGAACAGCTCTACCCCGCTTCACAGCTTGAAACAGACACAGAAAAACAGACCCCCATCCCTCAGCTCCCCACAGAGATTTATGGGGATGATGTCTCTCAGGGAAAACAAGGCAGGCAGTTAGAGACAGGTAATTCAGTCTCTACATTCCTACACATCCAATACAATCTAAAGACCACCTGAAGACCTCTCGAATTTCTCCTTATCTACCCGAGTTATTAACCACTGTGAGGACACGAAAAGACAATAAATTAGACTGGTCCTGCACAATAGAGGGGTTCCAATAACCTCCTTCTCACTCTAGCCTCATTATGCCATCATTATAATATATATATGCCCAGAAGTTCATTAATATCATTATAACAGACTGAACTCTGGGAAGGGATATGCGCAATCTAAAAGGGTGAGGCAATGGCCCTTATCAATCACAGGTAATCAAGTGGTCCTGTGCCTGGAGAGGAACAGCCCATCCCAGAGAAAAAACAATAAACCCCCAAGCTCCTGCAAACTGCTGCCTCTTGAGTCCTTGGCCGCCTTTCGAGCCTTGCTTTTTCTCGGGGCCTGCTCCAAACTCTTTGGAATTGACCTTTTCTCCTAATGATGCCACCTTGAGCCTTGGACCTTGAGCCTTGAGCCGCTTTTCTTTGTGCTCAGCCTGGTCCTAATTCTTTGGAGTGTGCTATCTCTTCTAATAAACATTTTTTTCACCAGCTTACCTTTGTGTCTCATTCAATTCTTTGCTCGAGATGCCAAGAAACTGGACACTGCTCCAAGGAGGGCCTAACCCCTGGGAACGTAGCAGCTAGGATTCCCAGTTTTCCTCCCCGAGGCCCGGGTTCAACCCCCAGTATGAGAACCAAGCCCAGGCACTGGTGGGTTTTGACCTGTGGTGTGGAAACCAAGCCAGGGCATCACACTGAGAAGGGCTCCCCTCTCCAATAACATATTTTGGTGAGCCAGCCAGGAGGTAAGCAAGCCCCTTTTAGGGGACCCTAAAATCTCTCCCTCACTTTCCTATACCTCTGCTGATACCAGTGGGACATTTAAATACCATTAGGGTTCCGCCGCTTGAAAGACTTTTGTGACAGGATAGCTCGGTTTTGGGACAAGTCATTTAGGATTTGCCGGGCTGAAGACAAGCCCAAACACCTGTGAGGCTTGTGTTTGTATGGCCTAATATCTCTCTGGAGACTTGATTTTTCATCCTGTTCTTTCACCATCTCACTGAACTCTTCTGGGGACCTCAAGCTGCTCTCCTTTTCCACCTCACTTCTTGCTATGAGGGGCCGTGGCCCTATCTGCCCCATTTCTATTTTTGGATGGGAACATTTCACTAAAAATCCACCTCTAAACCCACTTTTCTGGCTTACACTTCTACGTCATATTTTGCCTAAACCAGCGGTCACCTCAATTCGGAAGATGTCCTCAGGCCTCTCTTTCCCCTTCCTTCAAAAGTGCCCAAGATTTAGAGTCATTATGGCTTTTCTTTGCTCACCTACGAATTTTAAAGAGACACCTGAAAGGTTTTGAGCCCCATTCCCTTTGTTCCAGACTTCCCTAACAGTCATTGCTCAGACCTTACTTAGCCACTGAAGGAGCCATAGTTGAGGAGCGTTTCCTTAACTGGCAGGATGCAAAGAGCCGAGCACCCCACCCAGGGATTGCGGGAGACCAGCTCCCGCGGGGTCCAGGGGTCCCTTCAGGTGGAGGCGGAGTCGGTGAGGAAAAAGAAGAAAAACGCACGGAGACACAGGAGCGCTTTTTCAAGAAGAGAAGTGTCTCACTTTATTCTACAGCATGCCCCTTTTTATAGTGGGCAGTTGACCATTATCTCTTCAGTAAAAAGTTCTTTTACATAATTTAGATCAGGGTTTTACTTCCTGTAATTCTTATGCTCCAGGGTACAGCTTGACTTTCTTATGCTAAAAGATCAACTTATCTTAACTGTTTTAATCCTTTTTACCTATAGTGACTATGTGACTAAGGCTAATCTTTTTACCTATAGTGAAGTGACTATGTGACTACTCAACAATTATCCTAAACACTATTAGCTAAGCAGGATCTTAAGATTTATAGGGTGTGTACTTTGACCTTTACTAAGAGACTAGTGTGACTAAAATTACCTTTAGTGTATAAAATAGAATTATTGTAATGTATCTATCAGAAGGGGTGTAAGATCTTCGTCCTACTGGGGGGCATCCAAAGGGGAATTTAAATCTTCTAAGATCTAAAGCAATATCTGTTTCTCAGTCAGAGCTTCAGAATTTGTCACAATTGCAGTGTGTTTGGCCATGTCAGATACTGAGGCGCAGACGTCTCCCGGCAAGGGATACCAGAGGTTGTTATAGAACATAGTCTGTGGAGGCGTTCTAAGCCTAAACCCAAGCCTAAACTGAAGTCCAAGCCCAAACCTAAGCATGAGCCAAGCTGGTACCGATGCCCATCCAAAGGCCAGAGACTTCTGGCCTCCTAAATTAAAAATCTCTCAGCGGGACACCCCGGAGGATCAAAGCTTGGACTAACTATCTCCTACGGTGTGCCTCACAGGGGAGCTTTGTCCTTACCTAGACTCTCCTTAGACTTTCCCTTCTCTTGCAGACCAGCATGGGAAATAAGCCATGAACCTCAGCCCCATTGGACTCAACACTCAGCTGCATCCTTAACCATTGGGACAAATTTGATCCCAATAACCTAAAGAAAAAGTGCCTTACCTTTTTTACAATGTAGCTTGGCCCTAATACAAATTGGGTGACCAAGAAAGCTGGCCAATTAATAGAAGTTAAAACTATAATACTACCTTGCAGTTAAATTTGTTATGTAAAAGGGAAGGCAAATGGTCCGAAATTCCATATGTTCAGGCCTTGATGGCCCCCTATCAGGACCCCTCTTTGTGTCATGTGAGAAAAAAGTCAATACCAACAAAGATCAAAAACAAAGCTTAGATCATGTAGACCTTATAAATGACCCCCTAGTCAAGCCTCCCCTATCCCTCAAGGACAAGAGGCTTCCCCAGTCTCTCAGGAGGAACCCCATCCTCCTCTACACCCATCTTCCCCAGCTAGCACTCCTCCGAGGACCCTGAGGTTATTCTTAGCCCCCCTCACAACAGGAGTGGGAACTTTATCCTGTAATCCCACCATCCACTCCCACCCTTTTCCCCCTTAGGGAAGCGCCCAAAGTGGAAGGCACCATGAGGGTTCAAGTCTCCTTCTCAATAACAGACATTCAACAATGTAAGGTAAAACTAGGAATGTATCCCTGAGTATCCTGACAAATTTATAGATGGCTTCCAAAACTTTAACTTTGGCCTTGGACCTCTCATGCAGAGAGGCCCAATTTACCCTGGCCACCTGTTATAATGCTATTGAAAAGGACCGCCTTATAGAAACAGCCCGCTGAGAGGCCGATGAAGCCTTGGCTAGAAACCCACAAGGCAATACCCCAGGGCTAGATGTCATGCCATTTACTGATCCTAACTGGAACTATAACTCTGCAGAAGGAATGGCGAGATGTGCCAGGTTTCTAGAAATCCTCATTGGGGGCATGAAAAAGGAAATTCAAAAGCCTGTAAATTGTGATAAACTCAGAGAAATAACCCAAGGAAAGGATGAGAACCCGGCTAATTTTATGCCTGATTAGAAGAGACTTTGAAAAAATATACCTTAGATGAGGGTAAAGGGGATCAAATACATGGTGATGGAAGGAGAACTGACTCTGGGTGGTGAACACACAACGTGATATATAAATGATGTATTACAGAATTGTACACCTGAAACGTATGTAACTTTACTAACAATTGTCACCCCCATACACTTTAATTACATTTAAAAAAAAGGAAGAAAAAATATACCACCTTAGACCCTGCTACTCTAGTAGGACAAGTCCTCTTAAGGCAATATTTTAGTAGCCAATCAGCCCCTGGCATCAGGCATAAGCTTCCGAAGCTACAGATGGAGCCACAGGCTAATCAAAGTCAGCTGTTAGACATGACCTTCATGGTCTATAACAATCGAGATCTCGGGGAGGAAAAAAAGAGAACAGGTTAAAGAAATACAACAAGCCAGAATTATGGCAGTTGCAATTAGCAAGGCCCTTGTTACCCAGGAGATGTCGAAAGGCCCATTCGAAGGGCCCAAAGGAAAGGGTTCCTGCTTTAGGTGCAAGAAAACTGGACATTGGGCAAAGGCTTGCACTAAGTCGCCTCCGAGACCCTGTCGGCTGTGTCAAGACACTGATACAGACCCCCAGCACTGGAGGGCTGCCTGCCCGGGTTCCCAGAGAGGAAAGTGACCAGCCAGCACTCTGGTAGCACACCAAGGAGAACTGACTGCGGGGGCCCGGGACTGGGGCTGCCCTTGACGCCCCTGTCCACAGACATCATCACAAGCGAGGAACCCCGGGTAACTCTAGACATCATGGGTAGGCAAGTTCAGTTTCTTTCAGATACAGGGGCTACTTACACTGTTCTCCCCGTGTTTGCAGGAAAACCCTCCACATGTAGTATGATTATTATGTGGGTAGAAGGAAAACAAAAGCTTAGAAACTTCACCCCACCATGAACCTGCCAATTTGAAGGCCAGATATTTTTACAGAAATTGTTAATGTTCCCAGCAGTGCTGCTCCCCTCTTGGGAAGAGATATTTTAACAAAGTTAGGGGCTATACTCCTACTTAGATATAAGCCCCCTAAATTATTAATTCTTCAAAAATCAGATACATACTAAAACATATTAGCCAACAAGTTAATCCACTCGCCTAATTTAATGGAAAGCCAGGAAAGGCCAAAACAGCCAAGCCAGTAAAAATCCAGCTCAAGAATCCTGATAGCTTCCTTAGCCGCACACAATATCCTATCAGGCCAGAAGCTAAGAAGGGCCTTCTGCCCACTGTACAAGAATTTTTAAGATTTAGACATCTGAAACCCTGTCATTCTCCATGTAATGCCCCAATTTTGTCAGTCCTTCAGCCCAATGGAGAATATCGGATGGTCCAGGGCCTGAGAATTATAAATGAGGCTGTTATACCCATGCACCCTTTGATGGCTGATCCTTATACATCACTGTCTCAGATCACAGGAGACACTCAATGGTATACAGTACTAAATTTAAAAGATGCCTTTTTTTTCTATTCCTTTGCACCCTGACTCCCAGTTTCTCTTTGCATTCGAATGGGAGGATCCTTATACTAGAGAAAAATTGACAATATACCAGGACAGTATTGTCCCGGGGATTTAGAGACAACTCCCATTTTTTTGCTAGGGCCTTAAAGAAGGACCTCCATGACCTGAACTTAGACCAAGGAAATATTCTTCAGTACGTAGATGACCTCCTCATCTGCAGCCCCACCAAAAAGTTTTCAGACCTAAACACCATCAAGGTCCTAAATTTTCTTGCAGAATGAGGCTATAAGGTATCTAGGGGAAAAGCCCAAATATCCTTACAACAGGTTCATTATTTGGGCTACATCCTAACTCTAGAGACATGGCAACTGTCTCCAGATAGCATCAAAGTCGTTTGTGCCCTTTCCTACCTAGCATCTACACAACAACTTAGGTCCTGTCCTTTTTAGGCATGGCTGGGTTTTGTAGGATTTGAATACCAAGCTTTGAGTTAATTGCAAAATCCTTATATGAAGCAACTAGAGGGCCAGACAATACTCCTCCACACTGGACAGGGGAAAACAAAAAGGCAGTTAATGACTTAAAGCAGGCTTTAACTCAGGCCCCAGCCCTCGGCATCCCTGATTTAACTAAGCCTTTCACCCTGTAAATAGCAAAAAAAAAAGGGCATAGCCATAGGGATCCTTACTCAAAAGCTGGGATCTCAGCTTCGACCTGTAACTTATTTCTCAAAAACCTTAGATGAAACAACTCTAGGCTGGTCAAGCTGTTTAAAAGCTGTAGCTGCAACAGCCTTATTAGTAGAGGAGGCCACCAAAATTACTCTAGGATAGCCACTAGAGATACTAACCCCTCATCAGGTCAGATCCGTCCTAGAGATCGTGGGACATCTATGGATGACAGGATGACAAGATATCAGGCTATCCTCATAGACAATCCTGAGGTTATTTTTAAAATATGCAATGCCTTAAAACCAGCTTCCTTAATGCTGACCAAGACAGCGGTCAAACACTCATGTGAATAAATAATTTCCCAGACTTATGCCAGCAGGGCTGATTTAAAAGACCAACCGCTTCCTAATCCTGAAGATGAAAGGTATACTGAAGCGAGTAGTTATATACTAAATGGAGAAAGAAAAGCTGGGTATGCAGTAGTCAACAAGGACCAAATAATCAAGGCTCAACTTTTGCCTGCAGACACCTCCATCCAAAGGGCAGAGATTATAGCCCTTAACCGAGCACTGAGCCTCGGAAAAGACAAAAAGGCTAAATATATACACCGATTCCAAATATGCTTTCTTTGTGCTTTATGCACATGCAGCTATCTGGAAAGAGAGAGGATTACTAAAAGTAAAACATTGGGCCGGCCGAGTGGCGCGATGGTTGGGAGCTGGCTTGGGACACCGGAGGGCCCCAGTTCAGATCCCACATATGAGGGTCAGTGACACTGCCCTCCACAGCTAAGATGCTGAACAACAGCTCAACCTGGAGCTGGGCTGCCTATGAGTCGCTGGCAACGGCGTAGGCTGCAGCCCCTGTGGCAGTGGGTTGTCATGGGCTACCGTATGTGGCCAGCGGCCAGCGTGAGTGGCCAGTGGCCGCAGTGAGTGGCCGTCCAGAGGCTGGCGACTGGTCTGCCTTGCCCAGGAGGAGTGCAATGATGGTGCCAACTTGGGCCAGTGAAGCAGCGTCCTCCACAACTGGACTGAAGAACAAAATGACAACAACTTGTCTGTTCCTCTTCCCCCCAATTCCCCAGCGCTGTTCCCATCCCCCCAATTCCCCAATAAAAATCTTTAAAAAAAAGTAAAACATTCACCAATAAAACATGGACCAGAAATCCTTCAGCTTTTAGAAGCAGTTAACCTACCTAAGGAGGTGGCAGTTATACATTGCAAGGGATACCAAAAAGAAAATTCTCCTGTCTTGGAGGGAAACAAAAAAACTGATAAAGAAGCTAAGTCAGCTGCCTTAAAAACTCTATCACCAACCTCCCTTGCTCTATTCCCATTTCAAGGGAAATCTGTTGATCCTAAATATTCCCCAGAAGAGTTAGAGGCTAAATATAATGGAGGACAAAGAAAGGGAATCTGGTGGTTCATGGAAAATAAGGTTTTACTTCCACAGTCCATTCAGTGGAAGGCCATCAAAACCTTCCACAATGCCTTCCACATAGGGAGAGAGGCCACCCTAACCCTAGGCAACGAGATTTTTATGGGACAGGGGCTAGTGCAGTCAGACAAGTTGGTAGGGCCTGCTCTCTTTGCACCTACAATAACCCAGGACCTAAAATACCATCATTATTAGAACCAGTCCAACAAAGAGGCTAATATCTAGGAGAAGAATAGCAGATAGATTTTACCCATATGCCCACATGCAAGGGATTTAGATATTTATTAGTGCTAATGGATAGAGGCATATCCAACCAGAACTAAAAAAACTCCAGAAGTAATAAAATTCCTCCTTAATGAGATCATCCCCAGGTTTGGACTGCCCCTCAGCCTTGAGAAGCACAATGGGCCTTCCTTTACTTCTCACGTAACACAAGGGGTGTCCAAGGCCTTAGGGATAAAATATTATTTACACTGTATGGAGGCCCCAATAACCAGGCAAAGTAGAAAGAGCTAATCAGACTTTAAAGCACACCCTGGGAAAGCTATGTCAGAAAACTTCCAGAACCTAGATTTCTATGTTACCCATTGCCCTGACCAGAATCAGAAACACCCCCAGGACAAAGATTAACTGTAGCCCTTATGAGATGTTAGATGGCAAGCCATTTGTCTCGGGGGACATGCTCACTGACCCCGAGACTACCATCCTTATAAAATGGTTTACTAATCTAGGCCAATTCCAAACTGTTTTGTGGGAATACAGAAATTATATACATCCTATGCCCAGTTCAAACATCTACCGTATTTGCCGGCGTATAAGACGACTCGGCATATAAGACGACCCCCTAACATTTCCACTCAAAATACAGAGTTTGTTATATGGTCGGCTG
>NW_017731501.1:3242459-3254161 GCF_001890085.2 Hipposideros armiger | reverse complement strand
TCTCTCTCTCTCTCTCTCTCTCTCTCTCTCTCTCTCTCTCTCTCTCTCTCTCTCTCTCTCTCTCTCTCAATAAATCTTTTCACTGGATACTCTTGTAGAGTCTCATAAATTCTTTTACATTCTGCAAATGACCAGGGGTTAATTCTATACCAAGGCACTTGGCACCACATTCTTACTCCTCATAATTCTTATTCTCCTCTGTCGCTATGAACCCCTCTTTCCGGGACAAGTATACTTCTGTCCCTGCTGGGTATCAGATAATGAAAAATATTCTTGTTTTCATAGTTACTATTGGAGCACACCAGCAGACAACCCAAGCCCAAGCACATGATTCACCCTTGGGGGAGTCATGGACTCGATCTATCTAAAACCCCACAGCTCACACATAAGCTTTTGAATTCTCCTAACCCAGAGTTAGTTAGACAAAGGCTGTTGGCTCTGTTTATCCTCCTCTCTTACTCATTACTCTGATGTTCCTATTCCTGTTCGCTATTGGGCAACTACCGATATGATTTTACACACCACTATTGGGGAGGATACCTATTTCAATCAATGAGTAAGGAAGAATTATCTAAGTTTCAGATTACTAGGAAGACCAAATACACACCAAAATGACATAAAGTTAAACTCCTGCGAACTTACCAATCTAACCTAACTCATATAGTCTCCCCTCGACTTCCAATTTTGGGGACCAATAACAACTCATACCTGCCCTAAGCTCCAGGCTCCCCTTTCTATAAAAAGAACACAGCCCGACTCAAGTCTGGGACAAGATTTAGGTACTCTTGAAAATTCTCTTTGTAACTATACTATAGAAATAAAGCCATCAAGGAGCTGGTTTAGCCATACAATAACCCACATTGCTCCATTTCTAAATCCCGTATGGTTCTCACAAAAACCTACCATAAAAAATACAGGACTGCTTAATAAAGATTCTTACTATTGCCAAGCAAGATCCTGATAATTGTATAAACATTATTCCTTGGGAATCTTGTTTCAATCCTCCCTCAAATGACTGCTTAATTTTACCAACATATGAAAACCTTACTGAATGGGCCCTTATAGACACAGAGAGAAATGTTTTGCACTGGGAAAATAAAACAGCCAGTGCCTCTCCAGATAATTCCCATGGACCCTTTCAACCCCTCACCAGAGGTGTATTGGCTGGAACATTGTCTATTTGGGAACAAAGATATACCAATGAACCCAATGCCCATCTCTTCACCACTGACATGAATTTTTGTCTTAAAACCCCAGGTATATTTTTCCTTTGTGGAACTAGCTCATATGTATGTCTCAGCTAATTGGACAGAGGCCTGCACCTTAGTCTATTTCACTCTGGAGATTAACATAGCCCCCAACAATCAATCCCTGATAGCCTCCTTAGAGACTCATATAAGGACCAAATGGGCTATACAACTCATTCCACTTATAATAGGCCTTGGTGTTGCTACAGCGATAGGCACAATGGTGGCCAGACTAACAACCTTTTCCACTTACTACCAGAGCTTATCTAAAGATCTCTCTGATAACCTGGATGATATTTCTAAGACCATGGTTACTTTACAAAACCAATTGGATTCCTTGGCAAGAGTAGTCCTTCAAAATCACAGAGGACTAGATTCCCTGACCACTGAAAAAAGTGGGGTTATGCCTATTTTTAGAAGAGGACAGCTGTCTCTATGTTAATCAGTCTGGCATAGTCAGAGCTGCTGCCCAAAAGTTAAAAGATAAGCTTCCAGGATCTGCCAACAATTAAATAAATTTTGGGGGTGTTGGTCTACAGTTTGTAGTTGGGCATCCTGGCTTTTTCTTGCCTTCACAGGACCACTGCTAATGATTATTCTAGCCCTTGTTTTTGGATGCTGCATCCTAAATCTTTAACAAAATTTATTTCTACTCACCTACAAGCCATCAACTTCCAAATGACACTTGAACAGGGCTGTAAGCCAATTTCAAGGGTTAAAGCTAATTCAGGGCTCCAGCTCTCACACATCTGGACCAAATGAGATGGGGATTCCATAAGTCTCCAACAGTTTCATTGCTATGAGACCCTATTACTGACGGGCTGGGGGTGGGGGGGATGATAAGCCTCCCTCACTATAAAAGTTTTAAGCCTCTTTCACTCTAGGAATTTTGAGTCTCCTTTTTCCTTAGTTTCTTAGCTCCTTAGCCCCTGGTCTTAATCACTCTCATAATCAATTCCTTAAATCCTAAACCAAGGATTGCTCCTAGCCTAAATCACAGGATGTTTCTCACCCCTGCTTCCAATGACTGCTTAAAAGCCTTTGACTTAAGCTTGTTAACTGTATCATTGTAGCCCAACATTCCCCAAGCCATTCCAGACCTAACTTTTGGATAAATAAATGGCTATTCCAGAGACCAAATGGGTTTTCACAATTTTCCAGGCCAGACCAGGCCAGACCTAACACCTGGGTGAACAATAGTCGCCTGCAGTGGGGCTAGCCAGCAGTTGGCTGCGCTTTCGTGAGCTGCCATGAGCCACCATGAGCGGCTGTCCAATGGCTGGTGAGCAACTGCCTCACCCGGGAAGAGCGCAATGCTAATACCACCATGGGCCAGTAAAGCAACGTCTTCCACAACTAGACTGAAGAACAAAAGGACAGCAAGTTGTCTGTTCCCCTTCCCCGATTTCCCAATGCTGTTCCCCTCCCCCAATTCTCCAATAAAATCTTAAAAAAAAAGAAAGAAAGAAAATGATTGCTTCTCAAGGTCAGCCCATAATCAACGTAAACAATCTAGCTCCCTTATTCCTTGGGTGAGATAACTCTGAAGTGAAAACCACACTTTTGCCAGAGTCCCAAAGTTAGACTAAGTTTCAGTTTTTTTTTCATTTATTATATATCTTTAGCATGTCATTTTATAGTTTACTTATAATACAGAAGGAAAGAATTAATACCAACAGAAACTCACACTGTTATTAAGGGCTTCGTGACTTAAATCCAGTTGTTTTAGAAGGTATGAATGTGAAATCTAGGCTTCTGGAGCTTTTAAGAATTCCTTTATGAGTTTTAGTATTTAACACAAAATGTTCATGAAAATAAAACTAAAAAATATCTCAATTAAAACTATTTGAATGTTTTTCTCTGCCTCCATAGAAGTGAGTTATTTCATGGGTTAAATTATTGCCCTGAAACATTAGTCATTTATAATTATGTTTTCCATATAGAATTCAGGAATAGAAAGTATATATATATATATATATATATATATATATATATATATATATATATATATATCAGTGATAAAGTAATCTTTTTTTAGTTAATTGCCTCTTAATGAAGACAAATAAAACATCAAATCTAATTAAGATTGTGTGAAAGGTTGTGTTAGCTTCAGTTAAGAGACCTAACAGACAACAAATTTCATAAATACCAAAGCTCATCTTGTTCTTTTTCCTAGAATATCTTAGGGATAAAACCAGCTGCAGAACATTATTTCTCCTTTTGTTTTAATTGCCTTTAATAGATGAACTGGAAAAAGCATTATAAATCATGCATCACAACGCATCACAATGCTTTGCACAAAGGTAAACAGAACAAATGTGCCAGGTGACAAATTTATGACAGTATATTTTAATAGCAAGGCTGTTTCTTGAATTATACTCGTATGTTACCTCTTTCTATGTCACTCAGCTATGAGAAAGGGAATTACAAATCTGACAAGGAAAAAGGAACAATAGCGAATAACTAAAAAGGCAATAATGATAATTAGAAAACCATAACAAAGAAAGTCAAGGTAGGTCCAGTTGAAGAGTCTTAAAAATTACGTAAGTTTGGGGTTTGTAAGAAAAAGAACAGCAATAATGGTGTAATTAGAAGACTTTATTTCCACACATTTTTATTGAAACATTTACTGCTTTTAGTCACTAGTTTAGGTTCTGGGGTTGTATAGATGATTTAATAATAGAACCAGCCTTTAAGAATTCACAGTTTAGTAGAGAAGGTAGAGATGTAACACGATCACCTTATGATCTTTAAAATACCAAGGTAGAAATTTGTTCAACATGATGTTGAAACCCAGAGGATAAATGACTAATTCTGTCTGGGGAAATAATAAATGTTTAACAAGAAAAATATAAACAAGTTCTTACAGAACAATAATTCAATGCAAAACATATTAGGCAGTAGACACATACAAAAAGATTGCATAGTATTTTCATGGCAATTGGAACAATATTTGCAAGGAGAGAATGGTAGATGCTTAGTCTTGAGAATTATTCCCTTTATCAGCTTACAAATGGACACAGATATCACAAAATAGAGGTTGCAAATTTACAACAATGAAAAATCTTAAATTTTTCAAAGCTATAAGATTAAATTACAAAATTCATTTACTATCATCAAAATATTAAAATGTATCCAAAAAATATAGAGAAACATATGTGGTAGGGTTTTTATTTTATGGAAGTTTTCCAAAATTTGACCTCTTCTTATTTTGGTCTATGTCCAGGTTCTAATTTCAAAAGACAACAGTTGGCATTGCTCACTAGAGGAACAGACAAAGAATGCAGCCCAGCTGGTGTCTTACACAGAAACAAAGTCCCAATAATTATAAAAGGATTTAGCAAATTTATTTGAATCGTATTTTAAAACAATATGAATTTTGGAAACAGTTCAATAAACCAGAAAAGAAGCACCATAATAAAATATTTTTAAAATACAAAATATATTTAAATCATCTGTTTTTCTAAACAAGAAAGTTATTTACATCAATGTAATATCTTCACTGAAATAAAGATCAACATTTTGGTGACATAGTAATACCATCTTGGAAATAAGTTATAAAAATGAATCTAAATTCTTGCACTTTGTTATCAGGCTTATTTAAATATGGCATGAGATAAAATCATATGATTGAACCTGTTCAAATTTTAGTGAGCTTGGGTATTATAATAAGCTTTTAAGGAAGAAGATAGGACGTCACTCTATTTTGTCCATCACTTCATGCTGATATGTCACTCGTGTATCAGTGGCTCTATTGGTTGTTAACATATGAAAATTCTTCTATATTGGCTATTAAATACCTACCCCCTGAACCCCACATGTCCCTATATCCACATTACCCCAACTACATTGTCCAACCTCTCACCTCTCAGACTTCTTCAGCATTCAATAGCTGACTATTCAATGCCTGACTTGGTAAGAGAGCTCCAGTCCCTGATTTTGTTGACAGGTCCATGCCCTATGCCACTGGTTAAATGTTCACACCTACAATTATTGAACAAATATATTTCAAGTAAATGATATAAACCACAACTATATTAGGCACTTAGTTTACATTGAATTAGGAAAATTGAACAAGCAGAAATTGTTCTAATGTTCATTAAACTCCAGTGGGAGATCAAGCATTCAGTAAATCACCTCAAACTAGGTGTATAATTTAAAATAATGATTTTAATAAAATAATAAAAATTAAAGAGCAGGATAGTATAAAAGACTAAAAGTCTGATCAAATTTATATTTAGACCTAAGCTATCAGTGGCAGTTTAGCTAATGCCGAAGAATGAGAAGATATTAGCAAAGCAAAACTGTTTGGGCCGGGCTAGCGATATTTTTTTGGCTGCTGAGTCAAGAATGGATAAGAAGAGAAAAGAAAAAAAATTTTGAAAAGCAATATAAATTTTATTTTCAGAAATAGAAACTTCTTGGCTTTGGTAAATGGATTTCATTATTTTCTCACTGTATGGCCTTAGTCATTTTTTCTTTTTATTCTTCTCAGCCTCAATTCATTTTTCTGAAAATGTTATATATGTTACCTTCATCAAGACAACTAACATGTAGACCTTATTTTGCACAGGGCTGGCTGAAACATAGTACATGGTCAATAAATGTCTTGGATAAATAAATGCATGAAATGAGAATGAAATAATTTATAGAGTTATAGTGAGGATTTAATTTTTATATGTATGGCAAGTACATATACAAATATTAACGTATAAAAATATATGCATATATGTGTATATGTATATAGAAGTATTGCCATGAGCATATGTGCATAGCTTAGTAAAATGACTGATTCGGGGAATATGCTAATAAATATTAGTTACTTCCTTACCCATATTAAACATATTTTCAAAGTCAGTACATTAATTTAATCATCAAAAATGTGGAGTGAGAATAAGTTGCAGACTTGATATCCCAATAAAACTTACAAGAAATGACAAAATATATTAATATATTTTTTAAGCATGAAGGCATTGGCTCTCGATTAGGGGAGGGCTAGAAAGCATGAGAAAATTTTAGACATTCCCTAAATAGGTGTGGTTATATTGAAGAAGAAAACAATAGCCCATAGCACTAAATGGGAGTACTATTGAAAAAGAGAGTGCCAGGACCAAATCCCAAGGCTGAATCATTGGCAAACTAAACGGTGGTCCTTAGGGCTCTGTATTCAATCCCCAGCTTGGGTCTCACAGCAGCTACAGGTGCAGCAGTGAATGTGGGAAAAATGGATCATTGGAGCAGAAAGAGATAATTGTCCATTGTCCCCTATTTTTCACTCTCATCATTTTTCTTTAGTAAGATAATATCCCAAGTTTTTACTGTGGCATGTGGTTATTCAGTTATGAGTTAGATATCCTGACTTTTCATAAAGATAGGTGTGGATTTGAACCATGGATATTCTTCATGTTTCTCAGACAAACATCAGCCATTTGGAGTATGATCTGTCATTTTAACTCAATTAGGTCGGATTCAAACTTAGCTACTATATCAAAGAGACCCCACAAAACAGTAAATCATGTTTGTCTCTTAAGAAATAGTTTAGAGTAAGCAATTTCAGGCTTGCTGGTTGGCTGTGCCCCAAAAGATGGCAGGGTTCATTCACAACACAGATTATTCCTCTCTCTCTCTCTCTCTCTCTCTCTCCCCTATCTATCTCTTTCTCTCTCTCATCATCATCATCATCATCATCATCATCATCATCATCATCTAGAATTTACTATGATTTGTAATTATACGTCCATAATTAATGATGATTTATTTAGTGTAACTCTTGTTTCTGTAGACTTCTGTGAAGACTGGACGTTGGTTCACTTCTAGATCTGCTGTCCAGTCTGTAAAATAAGGATAGAAGAAGTCAGAAAACACATGTAGAAATAGAGTTCAAGTTACAGATAGGTATTTATATTAATGATTATTCCTTATATTCAAAAAGGTATGACAGGAGTTTGCATGCATACAAAAACAATTGAAGATAATGGACATTAAAAACTTTACTGGGCCGGCTGAGTGGTGTGTTGGTTGGGAACTGGCTTGGGATGCCAGAGGGCCCCGATTCGAATCCCACATATGAGGGCCAGTGACACTGCCCTCCACAGCTAAGATGCTGAACAACAACTCGACCTGAAGCTGGGCTTCCGTGAGTCGCCGGCGGCATCGTAGGCTGCAGCCCCTGCTGCAGTGGGTTGCCATGGGCTACCGTGTGTAGCCAGCAGCCAGCACGAGCAGCCAGCAGCCACAGTGAGCAGCCATCTAGAAGCCAGCGATTGATCTGCCTTGCCGGGAAGAGTGCAATGATGGTGCCAGCTTGGGCCAATGAAGCAGTGTCCTCCACGGCTAGACTGAGGAACAAAGGGACAGCAACTTGTCTGTTCCCCTTCCCCCAATTCCCCAGCACTTTTCCCATCCCCCCAATTCCCCAATAAAATCTTTAAAAGAACAAAAACAAAAACTTTACTACTAAATATATATATATATATATATATATATATATATATATATATATATATATATATACAAAAATGTAATAAATGGGGACTAATCAAATGGACAAAGTTAAATAGTGACTAGTGAGTTAGAAAACAAGTCAAGGAACCTGCTCAGGACTCAGCACATCAGGTCCTGGGAAGCAAGACAGAAACATTCAAAGATGTAGAAGATAGAGGCAAAGTTTTAAAAAAACAGCTAAAAGGAATGCTAGAAGGATGATAAGAGAGAATGATGGAAAGATAATGTTTAAATAAACATTTGAGGCAGAGCTGAAGAAAGCCTAGTATTTGGGAATGGAATGAAGCTTGAAGCATTACGCACAGTACTTGACATTAAATAGATGTTCACCCAACAGTGGACTTTGCTATTAATATCACAGGTAAACTGGGAGATGTCACCATCAAATTGGAAAGTCAGCACTTTGAACAAGGTATCATATGCAGGATATCTCAAAATAATAATTTCCTTAATTTATGATTAGTAAAAATCTATCAAATTACGTAACTCGGATTTTTATTTAATTGTATTGCAATCATGATTAATTATTTGATTATAATGATATTTAATAGCAATACATCTGTCATGAAACACAATTTTTGGTCCCCTGTTGGTGATGAATTTATATGCTGACACTGCTAGGTAAAAAATACCCGATAGCATATGTTTTAGCTATTCAAAGAAGTAGTTGGTGCTGAGATGGCAGACTTCTGCGGCAAAATTCTTCTTGAGTTAAAAAGAACTATGGAATTAGAGCCTTTGCGTGTAAAATGTACAAAAGTTGTCAGTGTATAAGTGACTCGTTCCTTCTCACACCTTTCAAAAATTTTGCTTTTCAGTAGCTTTAAAAAAAAAGCAGTTTGATATTGATAATATTATTCTTCTTTATGTCATTAAAAGCAAAATAATTCACATCGAAACTTTTCATCTAGCATTGTTTTCAGTCCTAAAGAAAATTAGGATATCTGTTGCTGGGCAGTGTAACATCATAGCAGGCAAGAGTCTAACAGGAAAAAACTCTAGATTTTAATCCCATGTATGAACATCATGCCATATAACATATCTGGGTTTAACAATCCTTTCCTGTACATACATTGTGGCTCATGGATGCTGCTAATGTGTATGTGTGTGCATACAAACACACACACACACAAACACATATACATTACTTTTATTCTATTTACTTCTATTGCTTTAAAAATTATCTATAAAAACCAGAAACAGACCAATCCGAAAAAAAAAAAAAGAACATTTCTTATATGACTTTATGTCATATAAGCATTTTTTTCCAGGATTTTTTTCCAAGAAGTATGTGGTACTACAGAGAATGTTATCTTTATTGTTAGTTCTCCAAAATTGTTACCTTTTTTTTCTAGGCTAGTTTTCTGTTCATGGATTTTAAGGAAACAGCTAATACATGGTGATTATACAACTTTGCTTCTATTTCATTTAACTTAAGGCATAGCTTAAATGTTAAATGTTTTGTTTTATTTTGTTTGTTTTTTAAGTTTTGTTTTATTTTGTTTTGTCTTTAGTTTACTATGGCTGCTTTAACAAATTAAACTTAGTGGCTTAAGCCAAAAAACAACAAAAAAAATTTAGTATCTTCCAGTTCAGGAGATCAGAAGTCTGAAATTTATCTTATTGGACTGAAAGCAAGTGTCACCCGGCTAGAAGCTCTAGGAAATAATTTCCTTGCCTTTTCCTGCTTCTAGAGGCTGACTCTGTTTCTTGTTTTGTGGCCTCTTCATCTTTAAAGCCAGCAGTGTGGCTACTTCACATCTCTGGCCAACTCTGATCTCCTCCACCCCCTCTTCCCTTATAAGGATGATTGTTATTATATTACATTGGGCCCACCTAGACAATTCAGGATAATCTGTCCATCTCAAAATCTTAATTTAGTCACACCTGAAAAATTCCTTCTGCTATGTTCGGTGACGTATTCAAGGTTCCAGGAATTAGGATGTGGATATCATTCTGCCTACTAGAGTGAGTAAAACTTCTGTAATTCGGCTTTATTTTATTAACAAAAATGATTTAGCTAAAAAGCTGAAATACTTCTTGTGTATCAGATTCTTGTCAAAAGTCTTAATGAGAAAATGATAAAACAACATATGTTCATTGTAAAGTATACCTGGCAATGAATTTCTTTCTGTTTAAATAAAAAGCTTGTTTTGAAAGAGGTGTTATTTTTCCAAAATTTTTGATTCACCACTATATAAACTTGAAATATTCTACTAGGTTAGCTTACAGATAAACGAAGCGCCAGAGATTTTAAGAGAACTTGGTAAAGTTGTGAGCCCTGGATACACTGTTGATCTAATGTTTGGAACAAAGAAATATCATTGAAGAAACAATTGTCCAGAACTGACATTTTTTCTAATAGGATGAGGCAGATCATGGAATAGTTGGTCATGATGCCACTTAGTCAGAACTCAAAAGATGCAACAATAAGACAATTTTCAGTCTGGACATTGGCTTTCCACATCTACATGGAAAGCACTAAATCATTTCAAAATCCAAAAATACATTTTGTCTACTGGCAGGTAATTAACCAATTCATCTGATTGACCTTTGATTTCCCATCATTTTGAAAGGTTTTCTCAGAAAATAGGTAATGAATACAATGTTCTCCTTCATTGCATGAAATAAGCTGACTTTTCAGAGAATAATTACTGAGCTGCTTATTGCTCAATTTTAAAACAAATCTCTACTCTTTTTGAGTAAAAAATACAATTTTGAGAAAAATTTTCCAGGGAATTGCACTAATGATTAATCCAAATTGATGAACATGTGTGGCCTCATAAGTTAGGTAAATCTTTTGGATAAAGGCCATATAAATAGCATCAATAATGCTGGGGTGGGGGGAAGGAAAAGGAAGAAAAATGAGCTTATTTGGTTAATTTACCAAAGAGGAAACTGGAAGAGACAATTTTGCAAAACTTTCTAGAGCTAAGGGTTGAGAGGCACAACACATTATTAACTTGGCTGCAGACAGAAATCTTCTGATACTTAGAGAAAATGTAGAGTGCTTTCAAAAACTGCTTTATCTCAGACAACCCTAACACTGGAACATGGGTTCATAATAATTTTCTTGCCAATGAAGCCATCAATGGCAGAGATCTTGCCAAACCAAACCTCACTGCCTTCAGGACAAAGTAAATGTTAGGACACAAATTCAACACAGGACATATTGGAAAATCTTGCTTTTCTTTGTCATGGGCCTGTCACTATAAAGCAGAATCAGCAGTGGAAGCCTAGATTTCCTTTTCTATTAAGTACTTTTGTGAGTCAGGGATTTCAGCACCATAGTGCCAATTAAAACTGAGTCAAAATTCATTGGACTGAAAAAACAAAAACAAAAACAAACAAAAAAAGCTTGATCATTATTATATCAGGAATCTTGTTACAATTTCAAAATTGTATTAATGCCAAATAGTAACCTTATCATTAAAATTTACTTTAGGTTGGAGTTAAAATGAACTTTCCCATTTAATTTGTCCAATTAAATGTTTCCTTTTTTAGGAGGAACAATTGTTGTATGAAAAACAATTATAATCAGAAAAGCATTTTAAATACATTTATATACAGACATTTTATATGTAAGACATACATTTTCACTGCAATCAAGTTAATTGCATAAATATAATGTTGTGCATATGTCATCATGTGTCATTTTCTGTAGAAGTTCATAGTTCCATCAGATTCTTATAAGCGTCCATGACCCCAACATATTTAAAAACTAATTTAGGATATCATCTTTATATCATGTACCAATGCATTTATGAGTATGAATACACTTATTGAAAATATATTCATTTAAAATGTGTCCCAAATTGGATTGTTTGTTTTTTTGCTGTTGAGTTGCATGAGCGTTTTATATATTTTAGATATTAACCCCTTATCAGATATCTCATTGACAAATGCCTTCTCCCATTCAGTAGGTTTCCTTTTTGTTTTATTGATGGTTTC
>NW_017731501.1:3218840-3241049 GCF_001890085.2 Hipposideros armiger | reverse complement strand
GAATTGTAATAGATAAGCATGATATCGGGGGTGGGAGGGCAGTAGATGGGGGAGGGGGGTTGTTACTTTGTGAGGGGTGAAAAGGATAACTATTGTGTTGTTCTGTATACCTGAACTAACAATAAAAGAAAAAAAGAAAAAAAATGTGTCCCCAAATATTGTGCTCATTAGAAAGGTAAAGTACAATAAAATAAAACCTGTATATGTTAGAGGTAAGAACCATTAAAGCCTGCCTATTCCCAATCTGCCACGAATCCTTACACCTCCCTCCAATCCCTTAATCCTAATGTAGAATTTAATTTTTAACAACTCTGTTTGGGTATTTTATGATAAAAACATGGGAAAATGTCTGAAAAGAGAAAGAATGAGATGTGATCAAAAGCGTAGCCAGAGAAACTAAGTCAGGCTATGGGAAAGTTCTAATTTGAGAGAGACTTAGGGAAGAGGAGCAGAAAGGGGAAAGGAAGAGACAGACAGAGGGACCAACCAGAACTTTCTTGGGTTGAAAATTAAACAGTTTAACACTTGTAAAGCACTAAAAACAATATATGGTACAGAAAAAAACACCTAATAAATATTACTTCATTATATTTATCATCATCATCACCATCATCACCAAGGGATGTTGGGGGCTAAAATGTGAGAGGCTTTAGGGGAAAATGCCACATGTCAGAGAATATTAGATGAAGGTATAGATAGGGACTCTTAAAAACAGCTTTCTGGGGCTGGCTGAGTGGCTCAGTTGGTTAAGAGCTTGCTCAAGAGTGTGAGCTCTGAGCAACAGGGTCGCCGATTCAATTCCCACATGGACTCTAGCTGAGCCCCAGCTAAAACAAAACAAAACAAAACAAAAACAGCTTTCTGTAGCATAATTTTGGATGCCTTTCAACATTCCTTGAGATGTTAAAACAAAGAATAAATTGCTCTTAAATCACTGTTGACAGCAGTTCTAAGGTTTTTTATTTTTTAATTAAATTTATTGGGGTGACATTGGTTAATAAAATTATATAGGTTTCAAGAGTACAATTTTATAATAGATACATCATCTATATATTGCATTGTGTGTTCACCACCCAAAGTCAGTTCTCCTTCCATCACCACTTATTTGACCCCTTTTACTGTCTTCTATCACCCACCTCCGTCCTTACCCTCTGGTAACCCCTTAACTATTGCCTGTGTCTATGAGTTTCTGTTTGTTTACTTGTTTGTCTTGTTGACTTCAGTTTTATATCCCACATATGAGTGAAGTCATATGATTCTCGAGTTTTTCTGTCTGATTTGTTTCTCTTAGCATGATAATTTCAAAATCCATTCATGTTGTTGCAAATGGCAGTATTTTACCATTTCTTATGGAAGAATAGTATTCCATTGTGTGTATATATTTCACATCTTCTTTATCCAATAATTTATCGAAGGGTATTTTGGTTGTTTCCATGTTTTAGCCACTGTGAATAATGCTGCAAGAAACATAGGGGTACACATAACTTCATGGATAAATGTTTTCAGAATTTTTGGGTATATACCCACGACAGGGATTGCTGGATCATATGGTAAGTCTATTCTTAATTTTTAAAGGGTCCTCCACTATAGAAAACAGTATAGAGTTTCCTCTAAGATTATTTAGATATATCTCTGAGCAGGTATCAGGCCCTAGAAACAATCCCAGTTCTTAGGTACATTGTATTTTGAAAACTGCTGTGCTGGATTTGAGACCAATGCTTCAATATACAGTTGCAGTTCACATTAAAATTGCCAATCCATACTGAAGCCAGAATTACATGTTAGAGCACAGAGGGAAAATCAAATAGGTAGGAGCCATTATGGTTCTCAGAAATCAAGAGCCAAGTTAAAGAAACACCCTGTAGACACACTTAAGTCAAGTAGAGAATTAGATTTTCTCAGCCTTATGACAGTTTACCAAAATTCCCTCATGAAGTTATAAACTGGAATTCAATCTTTCTTTTAACCTCTATAGAAATCCAGTTTCTTACAAAATTTGTAACTTTTCTATATGCAAGAAGGTAATATCAGTTCTATGCTCTCAGGTCAAGCTGTGGAGACTATAGCTACTAGGAACTGGGCTGCTATAGTAGGATTTCAGTTAAAAGGCTATCTAACCATTGGCTGAAGTTATTTCTTTTCAGAAACTAAACCTTCATGTGAGTGACAGGAATAGAAGGCGGAATTTTGGTGACTCGGGCAATTCAAAGACGGATAGGTTCAGAACCTGAAAAATGCTAGGTATTATAAAATACCCTAACCACACATATTTGATTTCTGTGGAAGAGTATCTTTTTTTTATTCTAGAGCCCGCATAGAGCTCAGTAGATGGTATTTGGAATATTTATGTCAAATTTATAATCACATGTCAGCCAATTTCACAAATATGTTAAATCTGAAAAAGCTACCACAGGAGGTCACTTGTTAAAATTGGGACAGAAGAGCTAGATGGATACATTTCATGTAGAGGTGACATAAAATAAAGTTTTAGTAAATTCAAGAAGGATGATACCCTCATGGAATTCTCACTGATGATGGAGCTATTAATCTTGAAAATATACTGCAAAAATTGTGGGCTTGGGCCGGCCGAGTGGCGCGTTGGTTAAGAACTGGCTTGGGATGCCAGAGGGCCCCGGTTCGGATCCCACATGAGAGGGCCAGTGACACTTTGCAGCTAAGATGCTGAACAACAGCTCAACCTGGAGCATGGGCTGCCGTGAGTCGCCGGCGACGGCGTGGGCTGCAGCCCCTGTGGCAGTGGGTTGCCATGGGCTACCATGTGTGTCCAGCAGCCAGCGTGTGTGGCCAGCAGCCGCAGTGAGCAGCCGTCCAGAAGCCAGCGACTGATCTGCCTCAACCTGGAAGAGCGCAATGATGGTGCCAACTTGGGCCAGTGAAGCAACGTCCTCCACAACTAGACTGAAGAACAAAACGACAGCAACTTGTCTCTTCCCCTTCCCCCAACTCCCCAGCACTGTTCCCATCCCCCCAATTCCCCAATAAAAATCTTTAAAAATATATATATATATATATGGGCTTGGGTAATGGGAAGCAAGATCCATATTCTTTTCCTGGGGTTGGAGGCTGTTGCAACTGATTTGCTTTCTCTATGGTGGGTTGAATTAAAAGTGAAATCAGCAAAAGCAGGTGCCTGTTTGTTCCTAGGATATCACAGACTTCAGACAGAATGGGACAAATCCGTTTTGATCCCAGTCAGCCCAAAACTTTGGTGTCTGTGTGTGTTATTTTAGCAAGAGGAATTAGGTGATTTGACTACTCTCAGAAGGGAAGGAATCCAGGCATACGCAAGAAAAGTTTTTATTCAGCATTTTAAGAAATACCCAGTAAAAAATATTCAGATTCTTTATCCAAGTTCTAAATCAATTTAGAAATAAGACAAAAGTGTAAACATATAACAATCAAAAGTGTAAACATGTCACTTTAAGATAAAGCAGATATTAGAGAATAGAGATTATATTTACAGAGAGCTGGGCTTCCTAATATCATTTGACCAAACCCAGGCAGCCAGCACTGTGTGTGCAGTGTGCACCAAAGTCAGCTACTCTAGCTTTCCTTTTTCCAGAGGTGAAGACTACCCGTTGAGGACCTCAGCACAATGAATGTTCTCTCTGTAGACAGCTCACTCTCAAAAACAAGGCAAGAAAAAAAGGCTAGCCATATGTAATCAGGCCTTCTTTCAAAGTCACTGATTGGAATATTGATATCTTCTTCTCTAAGAAAGTAGCAAGTAACAGACAAAAAGAGGCTAGCAGAGTTAAATGGTAGGAAAATATCATGCCACTGTGTTAGGGCACCCTACCCCCCCCCACCCCACCCCACCCCTGTTGATAGTCCTTACCTACTAGAAACACAGACCTTGACAAGGTAGTGGACTAAAATCCAAAACAGCTATTTCTTGCCCAGGAAATAACCCATTTACAAGACTCAGAGTATTTTCTGGAAAGACCCTTGACAGGCATGACTGAGTTGAGATCAGCTGCAAAGATACCTTAGTTGTATTTCTTTGCACAGATGTGCATAGCTTATTTCCGGGGGGAAATATGATGGGATTACTATTAACTTGGGAGTATGTCCTGCCTTCCGATGAGGAATGGAGGGAGTGCAGACAATCAACCTACATCTAGCTATCCACATCTCAGTGCAAAGCAAACACTGATTTAAATGCATGCGGCTCCCATTTGTTTGCGATTAATTTTTTTCATGAAAATGATAGCTTTATCTATTTGGTTTAATTGTTTTCTCTGCTTGCCAAATCATTGTGAGATTGCCAGTATAGCAGCACAAGACACCTAGATCCATCATCACATATTACTGATTGGAGAATTGATTTGCATGTGGGAAATGAGGAGCAAATTAAATAGAGTTTGCAGTGACTTTTTGCCAGAGAGCAAGAGAAGGGAGTGCTTCGTATTGAAATGAGTGCTCTGGTGTCCATATTAAATGAGGAATAGAAATAAGCCTGTCAAAGCTGGGATATGTTGTCCATACCTCTATTGTAGGGTAAGATAGCTTCAATTGGGTGGTGCTAATTCAACATACCATCTGTCAAACGCACACAACTACATCCATGTTTTTTTTTATTAAAAGATAATGATCATACCTCCACTCATTTAATATTCAACATTCACAAAGTGAGAACAATTTTTCATATGTTTATTTGGGAAAACTCTGACAAAGTCCATTCCATTCCTTCCTCCTTTATTGCTCTTGAAAGTCTAATTTCCCTTGATGAAAATCAGTTTTTCCAATGACAGAGGAAAGTAATTAAATATGTTCAGTTCATAGCTAACTTATCTCATTGCCAGTCATCTAAATAGCTGAATAATTGTGAGAGGAGAACAGCAATAACAGTGATACGAGTTATAGGAAATTAGGGGCATATGATTTATCTCTCTGGACACAGCCCAGTAGTGGTTTTTGTATGACCAGAATGGCTGTAATGACTCAGATTTACTGCCCTATGTGCTGGGCCTTTCTCTGTCACACACTGATGCAAGCATAGCTGGAATAATCTAAAGTGAAGTGTGTGACAGGGTTCCATCCATCTGTTTGAACTCGAAAAACAAAAACCAAAGTGTTTTGTAAACAAGGCTTCAAACACTCCTTTTGCACTTTGTCTTTGCTTTTAAACTTCATTAAAAAAAAAAACAAACAAACATGTGCCATAGAAGTTTTTGTTTAAAACAAGACCACTGCTTACTTGTGCAATTTAATGAAAAGCTAAAGAAGAAAGTGAGAATTCTCATAGCTCCATGACTATTGAGCAAAAACTGGCTAATTATAGAGGGAAGTTTCAATGATCTAGTTTCATAATTGGATGAAGAGCACTCACAATTTGTAGATGACAAACCTGTTCTGCAGCAGGTATCCTCTGACACTGACTCGCACAGGGACCAGCAGTGCTGTTTACTAGCAGCCAGCGATGACCTTGACGTCAGTGGGTGCACTTACATACATTTCTTTCTTCCTTATTTAGGTCATCATCTCTTGAAGGATCATATTAAAACCATGTATTTTCTCTCCTCAAATAATCTGAGACCCATGTAATAAATGTTATTTTTTATTTAAAACTGTAGGCCACTTGCCATAGTCTAAGTCTAAAATAAATATATGAACCTCAGTGACTAATAGAAAAAAATGTGAATTTTCAATCAATGAGTTTTTTAATGTAATGATTCACAAATACTTTTTAAAAACACTCCTACAGGCACCCTGACAGGCTGCAGTGTGCAGGTGTGTACTTACCTGGATGCCTTCGTAGTGTATGTATGCCCTTCCTACTCTGGGAAGCATGCCAGAGTACAGGTAAGTAAGGGAAGCAGTGCTTTAAGTATAACAATATATGTGATTTATTTTCAAGCAAGAGCTTTCAAAATGTTAGTATATGAAATATTATCAAAAATAATCCCTTGAAGAACTTCTCATATCTCATAAAGCATGGCGATGTTTGTGTAAAGCTATCAAGGGTACAATTTATCTTCTTGTCTGGGAAGTGTTAGGTATATTCTCTCTCCTGTTAATTCTGCTTTGATAAATGTAAAAACTAAAAGAATGTTCCTATTCAAATTATACTGTACCACCCTGACTCCACACTTTGAAAAAAATACCACTAATGAAAATCCCAAACTACATACTTCTTAACCCTTTCTATAAATTCCCTTACAATTTTCCTGGCTGTCCTTTATTTACTTCAAGCCTAACCCCAGGTGCAGAAAAAGACTTTAATAATATATTTAATACAGGTGAGGTAAAGATACTGTGCTATGAGTGGGGAGAAATTATTCCAAGCCAACTCATGTTTGAGAGTGGATGGGACACTATTATAATAATAGGGGACAAGTGGCAAAATCTAAGGCTGTCTTTGACCCACCCTGTGATCTATTAGGATTATCAAAATCCCATGTCTTTGGAGTTAATCTTGCATAAATAACTTTATTGTGGGTCTCTTTCTCTTTCTTATTTCTGCTTTTTCAGGGCTTGATTAATTCCCATGAAGCATTGGTGAGCTCTCAGCATGTTAGAGTTCTGTCTTTTATCTCTGGCACTCATTTCCATTTGTTGTTGTCTGACTTTATTCCTCAGAGAGACAAAATCACTACCAGCATGTAATCCTCTTAGTGTATGAGGAAAGACAACTTCTCTTTCCTCAAAGCCTATGAAACAACCCAAGGAAGTACTAATTGGTCCCACTTTGGTCACATGCAACACCCTGAACCAATCAGGTTCATATTAACCACTGTAGTGGGAGGGTGGAGTACATTATTGATTGTCACATGAGGACCACAGAGGACACAATTCTGGGCAAATATGAAATAAAAAATATTCACTTTTTAGGCTCATGCTAGTAAGTTTATATAGAAAAGATTTACACCTAACTTCTGCCAATCAAATATTTGCTTTTTTTAATACACTATGCTGTCTGTTCTACACATAACGATAATAAATGATGACAAGTTTTAGTCAACACATTTTTTAATAGATTCCAATTTACTCTAATTCAAACGGCCTTATTGATGTGGTCCTCCATATGCTCTTTGACAGTGATGTATTGGTTTATTAAGACACTGTTTTTTGTCAGTTTCTTCTTCCCTGTGTAATTATAGACTATAGTCAAATCACCAGATATGATAGCTCTGGCTAGCAATGAGTGCACAACTTCCTTTTATTGTGCTGTGCTTTATTGTATTTCACAGATATTGTGGTTTTTTACACATTGAAGGGTTGCGGCAACTCTTCAAGCAAGTCCATCAGTGCCATTTTTCTCCAAGAGCATTTACTCACTTTGTTCCCAACCACCATAATAAAGTGAATATCACAGTAAAATGAGTCACATGAATTTTTTGGTTTCCCAGTGCATATAAAAGTTATGTTTACATTACACTGTGGTCTATGAAGTGTTCAATAGCATTATGTCTAAAGAAACAATGTTCTTTATATACCTTATTTAAAAAAATACTTTCTTGTTAAAAAAAATGCTAATCATCATCTGAGCCTTCAGTGAGTCAATCTTTTTGCCTCAATGTTGACGGTTGTTGACTGTTCAGGGTTGTGGCTGCTGAAGGTTATGATGGCTGAGGTGATTTCTTAAAATACAACAATGATTAAGTTTGCTGCATCAATTGACTCTTCCTCTCATGAAAAATGTCCCTGTAGCATGCAATGCATTGCATGCTGTTTGATAGCACTTTACCAACAGTAGAACCTCTTTCAAAATTGGAGTCAATCCTTTCAAACCTTGCCTCTGCTTTATCAACTAAGATTATGTAACTTTCTAAATCCTTTGTTGTCATTTCAGCAATCTTCACAGCATATTCACCAGGAGGAGATTCCATCTCGAGAAACCACTTTCTTTGCTGTTTCATAAGAAGCTCCTTATCCATTAAAATTTTATCATGAGATTGCAGCAATTCAGTCATATCTTCAGGCTCCACTTCAAATCCTAGTTCTCTTGCACTTTCTACCATATCTGCAGTCACTTCTCCCACTAAAGTCTGAACCCCTCAAAGTCAACCTGAGAGCTGGAATCAACTTCCTCCAAACTCCTGTTCATGTTGATATGCTGACCTCTTCCCATGAATCACAAATGTTTTTAATGGCATCTAGAATGGTGAATCTTTTCCAGAAGATTTTCAATTTACTTTGTCCAGATGTATCAGAGGAATCACTTACAAAGCTATAGACTGACAAAATATATTTCTTAAATAAAAACACTTAAAAATCAAAATTACTCCTTGATCCATAGGCTGCAGAATAGATGCTATGTTAGCAGGCATGAAAACAACATTCATCTTGCACGTCTCCATCAGAGCTCTTGGGTGACCAGGTACATTGTAAATGAGCAGTAATATTTTGAAAGGATTTTTTTTTCTTTTTGTGAATAATAGGTCTCATCAGTGGGCTTAAAGTATTCAGTAAATCATGTAGTGCAAAGATGTGCTGTCTTTTGTCTTTTGTTTCTTTGTCTTGTTCAAAAACTCATAGACACAAACAATAGTTTAGTGGTTACCAGAGGGTAAGGAGGGAGGTGAGTGGTAGATGAGGGTAAACAGGGTCAAATATATGGTGATGGAAGGAGAACTGACTCTGGGTGGTGAACACACAATGTGATATATAGATGATATTTTACAGTTATTGTACACCTGAAACCTATGTAACTCTACTACTACCCATTGTCACCTCAATAAACTTTAATTAATAAAACAAAACAAAAGCAAACAGAAAATGATGTTTTTCTAGGCTTTTATATGCCATTTATAAAGCACAGACTAAGATGATTTCACATAATTTTTAAGGGTCTTAGGATATTTGGAATGGTAAATGCACATTGGTTTCAACTTAAAGTCACCAGCTGCATTAGCCACTAAAGAGAGTCAGACTGTACTTTGAAGATAGACATTGATTTATCCACTCTAGCTATGGAAGTCCTAGATGGCATCTTCTTGCAATAGAAGGCAGTTTTAACTACATTGAAAATCTGTTGTTTAGTGTAGCCACCTTCTTAGCTAGATCTTCTGGATATTGTGTTGCAGTCTCTATATCAGCACTTGCTGCTTCACCTTGCACTCTTATGTTATGGATACGGCTTCTTTCCATAAACCTCATGAACCAACCTCTGCTACCTTCAGACTTTTTCTGCAGCTTCCTCACCTCTCTCAGCCTTCATAGAGTTGAAGCGCGTTAGGGCCTTGCTCTGGATTAGGTTTTGGCTTAAGGGAATGTTGTGGCTGGTTTGATCTTCTATCTAGACCACTAAACTTTCTCCATATCAGCAATAAGGCTGTTTCCCTTTCTTATTATCCCTGTGTTCACTGGAGTAGCACTTTCAATTTGCCTTTTCTTGTATTTTCCTAACACAGTGCATTATCAGTAGTATATCATATATAAAAAGGAAAAAATACTACTAGGGAATATTGTTTATATAATCATTTTAAATATTTGAGTAGCTTTCTTCTATTATAAGCTCTGCTAATATAAAGGTAGGCATCAAATTCAAATATGTTAAAATTCAACATATATAACATTTCAAGTTCTTGGATGAGTATTAATTTGTCTTTATGACACATAATATGCTGGACATATCCTATCATTCTACACTTAATTGCTACAAGTATATTATTTAAGTTTAATTATGGTTACTCCAGTTCTGAATACTATAATAAGAACTTCAACTTATACTATGATTTAAAATTTTTCAGCTTTTTTTTTTTTAAACTTTATCAGGAAACAGTGTGTTTTTCCAGGACCCATCAGCTCCAAGTCAAGTCATTGTTTTCAATGTAGTTGTGGAGGGCATAGCTGAGCTCCAAGTCAAGTTGTTTTGTTTTGTTTTTCAATCTATTGCAGTTGTGGAGGATGCAGCTCACTGGCTCATGTAGGAATCAAGCTGGCAACCTTGGCCTGCACTCTAAACACCTCTTGAACTATCCACCCCACCCCCCAACCTGGCCTTTTTAAAAAAAAATCAACATTTGGTTTTTTGTTTTTTTTTTAAGATTTTATTGGGGAATCAGGGGAAGGGGAAGAGAAAAGTTGCTGTTGTTTTGTTCTTCAGTCTAGTTGTGGAGGATGTTGCTTCACTGGCCCAAGCTGGCACCATCATTGCACTCTTCCTGGGCGAGACAGATCAGTCGCTGGCTTCTGGTGGGCCACTCACGCTGGCTGCCGGCTACACACAGGTACCCATGGCAACCCACTGCAGCAGGGGCTGCAGCCTACGCCATCGCCGGCGACTCACGGCAGCCCAGCTCCAGGTTGAGCTGTTGTTCAGCATCTTAGCTGTGGAGGGCAGTGTCACTGGCCCTCATATGTGGGATCTGAACCGGGGCCCTCTGGCATCCCAAGCCAGTTCTTAACCAACACACCACTCGGCTGGCCCCAACATTTGTTTTTTAAGGAGATTTTGGGTGATGTAACCCAGTCTTTCTTTCTTTGAAACAATTACAGTATAATTAAAATATTTGCTAGCAGGAAGTCATTCACTTAAAAGAGACTTTTAATAGTCAGTTTCTGTTTTACAACAATAGTAGCTAGATTCTAATTCTCTTCAAATCAGTGAGGACTCTTCTCTTGTGTTTTCCAGCTCTCCCTTGAGACCTTTACTATGTAAGCTTTTTTAGAAGCATCAGACCACCAGCTACTCTCTGGAAAGCTTGTTTTGCATTTTGGTTTTGCTTACTGCAAATTTGGGATGGCAAAATTTGATTATTAAAATATCTCTTGCATTGAATCAAAACCACCCTTAAGTTGTTAATAGCTCTAGTCTATAAACAAAATATATATTGACAGATTTAGGATATTAAAGTATGTAAACTATAAAGATTATATAAATATTATATTTCATTATAATTCTTAAGTCTCTTCTGGAAATAAAAAACATTGACACCTAGATGTTATTTATAATTTAAGTGTACTAAATGTTATTTACAATTCAAAATACTAAGATGTATTTTGCTTTTCTTGTCCAAAATGAAATATTGAATAATATTTAATTTGTGTAACTGCACTATTTAAAGATGGGAAACAAGAAAATAATTTGAAAAATCATGTAAAATATGATTATTCAAAATATATAATGTTATGGAATATTATAATTATTCCATAATTAATTAATTTTAGCAATAATGTGAAATACAATTGAAATCATCATCAAAATAGCACTACAGTGGTTTTCTAGAATAAATCTCACAGATTATGACTTTGAAGTATTCAGAAAGCAAATCCTTGCCTACCTAAGAGCTCAGTATTCTGCCAGACATTATAGAAGAGGGAAAGAGTTTAGATGCCATAGTTTCTGCCATGAAGGAACATTCTTCTTTGGAAGACAGGACAAGCAGAAAATAGCTTGCAAATGATACATGGGAACATATACCAGATTGTATTGCTTATCTTCATATCAGTTAAGGTTGTATCATAAAGGACTTAGCAGACACCTGTAGTATTTGCAATATTAGCATATTTCCAGATGAAGAGCGTTTGATCAGGAAAGGAGCATACATCATGAGCTACAGCTCTCCATGAAGAGTACTGCCTGGATGACACTCGATTTAGAATAAACAATTCTTGCATCTACAGCACAAACTATGACAAAGAAATCCTTTACCAAAGGGGAGATTCTCATTGAATAATTGTCTTCATTTATTAGCCCATGATATTTGCCCTGTAAAACTAATTTAGTGTAGTCGAGAAAATGGTTATTATTGACATTTTCCTGTGTGTCTAGTAACTTAATGTCTCTAATAGAAAGTGGAAATTATGATCAGAATGTATTCTAACTTTATGCTATGTGTTTTTCAACCAATTCCATGTTATTTAGTATTTTATTTTAAATATAAAGAAAGTAAGAGTTAAGAATTTCTAGATATTAGCTGGCAAATTCATGGAGAAACATTTAATTTTAGTTGATTCATTTCTGAGTTAGGGACAACTGAGGCAATACTGACTCAATAATGGAGATTTAAGGAAACAAATTTACCTTTGTGACTTAGCTAAAGAATATATACAATGATCTGTAGATGAAAGAGAGAGAGAGAGAGAGAGAGAGAGAGAGAGAGAGAGAGAGTGCAAAAAAAGGAAGATTTGATTTTATTGTAACAATAAAATGACTTCTGTTTTTATCATAACACTATGAGACTTTCAAAAGACCTTTACTATTAATCATAATTCTTCTACTAAGCACCTGAGTAACATTTCAATTATATGTATTTCTGACAAAGTGCACTTCAATGATTATAAAAAACGTTGTAATATTGCTACTTTTGTCATGCATTTTAATTTTCAAGTTTACTATTAATTTGATAGTAAATGATAAGAAATATAAACCACAAAGTATAAATTAATCTACTGAATTGCTGGTGTTAGGTCCTTCATATCTGTATAACCATTTAGTTAAGAAACAGTCTGAAAAACACTGTTAACTCCTGCTTTCCTAATTTCTAAAATGATATATTTTAATCAACTGAAATTCAGTAAAATTCCCTACTACATCACAATCTCTATAAAGGGAGAGTAGAGTGATGAATATGTTTTGTTTGCTACTATATATCTTGAAGCTCCTAGAACATAGTAAACACTACGTTAATAATTGTTGATTGGATGATTTAGCAAGAGTTGAAGCAAGCAACATGACCTCCCATCTGCCTTTTAGATCTTTTACTGCATTAGGGCTGGAGGAAGACTGTGTGTGGATGCTTCCATCTCTGTCTCTTTCTAACTGAAAATTGGCCAACATCTGCAATCGTCCTTAATTCCCTTCACTCAAGGACACAGGTATCTCCCTTTTCCTCTTTCATTCCTTCACCAGCATTCTTAATCCCAGCTCCTATCATCTCCAGGACCGAAATGAACTACCCAATCCCCCACCTTTCATTCCTGTTGTTTTGCTTCCTCTATTCCTTTATCCTATAATTATACTCCTTTTTGACCCAGAATTCCCTTCTACATCTGCCCCCATTTCTCCATTTCATTCAGCTTTCCATAGAATTGTCTCCTTTGTAGTGGTCCTCAGTTCTCATTCCTTACTCAAAAAATACAGTCAGGATTTTGTCCTCACCATCCATTTGAAGATGTTCTTCTGAAGTCATTTCACAAATTGGTAAATTTCAAAATGAATGGATACTTTGTGGCCCCCATATCATTGCTACATGCTAATAGTAAAATGCACATCACCCTCTTAAAACTCTCTAGCCTTTTGTCTCTACCACATTCCCTTCCAGTTCTCTGTCCAGTTTTTCTCTATTTAAAGGCTTTCACCATTCATTTGTAAATTATTTGAGCTCTCTTCTGATAGCACCCTCTTATCTCTCATACATTGGTGTGTTGTAAGCTTCTATCCTTAATCCACTACTATTTTCATTTTATGTACTCTTCCTGGGTGGTCTCTTCTACTCATAATTTGAACTACTCCCTCTATGCCAGCGAGACCCATTTTCTTCTCCCAATAGTTTCCTTATAAACACTAAAATGGCTGTTGAATTTCCAAGCCAATGTTCATACTCCAGACATAAAGCTGAAGGAAAAAGGCAGGTACATAATTCCTGCCAATATTCTGAGGCTAGAATTACATCACATGGTCACACTTATTGTCAAAGGAGACCCAGATGTGTAGTTCTTTGTTGAGAAGCCATTGCTCAGTAACAACCCCACCCAAAGGAAGAGCTAGGACACATTTTTGGCAACAACAGTTTTTGCCATAATTATAATGTCCTAATTTAGAGCTTCAGTGCCTGGTACGCGCATGTGCCCAAATTTCTTATTTTCTGGAAAAACAAGGCCTGAAATTTTACTGTAGTGAGACTTACTCTTATTTTAAAACTACATTAGTCTATCGACTAACTGAGGTTCTATAAAACACCTTCAGTAAAAATCCCCTATACTGAACTTAGCCCAGATATTGTATTTTTAAGTGTGACTCATCATTCTTTCTTGCTATTCCCTTTCCGTTGCCCTTGAAAATATAAAACCTAAAATTGTTCTATTTTTCCTAAAGCAGTTTATCTGTTCTGTGGAATGGCTCTAGTCCTTATTCTATATTTGTTCCACCTGTCATACTTTAAGGTTATCTTAAGGAAGTTTAAAAAATCCCTCTCTGTCTTTTTGGTTTAATGCAGAGAATGGTGTTGATCTGGTACTCAGGTGTCAGCCATGCTTATCACGTTTGACCCAACAAACTTGAAAGATGTTCTCCACAGCTTGACAGAAAGGAAGAAAATTAGCATCGTTTTAAGTGTGCCACTGCACCCCTAAGGATCCTGATGAGACAAATATTTGAGAACTGTGACATTAGTGCTGAAATTAAGCTTGATATTAGGTCTGAAATTACAATTCAGTTGTTAACTCCCTTCTGAGTACACAGAGCCACAATGTGGGTGACATAAAAGAATTCTAAAATGCTGGAGAAAATACAAAGCTCTCTGGGACTTTCTTTCAAAAGAAGTGACTCATATTCTAAAATTTACTTCTCCTCTTAAGCAAAACTATTTGCATATATTGTGAGTGACTACTTAAAAAAATAAACATTAGGGCTGGCCGAGTGGTGCGCTTGTTAAGAGTTGGCTTGGGACGCCAGCTCTGAGCAGCAGGACCCCGGTTTGGATTGCACATTAAGGCCAGTGATGCTGCACCCTCTACAAATAAGATAGTGAACAACAGCTCGACCTAGGGCTGCTGTGAGTCACCGGTGATGGCGTAGGCTGCAGTAGAGCTGCAGGGGGCTGCTGTGAGCTACCGTGAGTGGCTGGCAGCTGGTGTGAGCTGCCAAGAGCCACCATGAGCGGCCATCCAGTGGCCAGTGACCAATCTGCCTCACCCGGGAAGAGCACAGTGATAATACCAACATGGGCCAGTGAATCGACATCCTCCACAACTAGACCGAAGTACAAAAAGACAGCAACTTTTGTGTTCCCCTTCCCTGATTCCCCAATGCTGTTCCCCTCCCCCAATTCCCCAATAAAATCTTTAAAAAAAAAATCATTAGTCTTCCCTTTGAGACTTTCAGTGGGAAAATATTTACATACCAACTAGGACAAATTCTGCCCTCCTGTCACCTTTCATACATGCTCCTTCAGTGAATTCATAAATTCTATGAAGCTTTCCTAACACTTTATTCCCAGATGTGACCTTTCATCAAAAATTTAGCCACAAGGTTACTTCTGAGAGCTGGACATCTCCTCTGGTGTATATACTGCCATCATAGATGGTCATCTTTCTGCAACCAAACGTGTTGTAGTCCCTCAAATCCAATCTTCCTCACCTACTCATTTCCCCCAGTGGCCCTTCTTTCTTTCAGTATCCAACTTTAATCATGAAGAATTATTTGCCCATGGACATAACCTTGGGACAATTTTTCTTTATATGATGCAATTGTTGGAGGTTAGTGTCTTGTGAGACATTTAGGATGCAGTACTACAAAAAAAACTTTCTAAGCAGTATCTAACTATTCTGTTCTCTTGAAGAATGGAAGGTGTAGCTATACAAATTCTCATTCCAATTCATACTTTCATGGTGTTATTAATCTATAATGCCCACTCAACTGCATCGTCTTAATTCTGTGCTCATCTATTCTACATTAAGTGTAAAAGTCAGGCTTATTCAGTGCTATGTCTCCTTCAGTACATATGCCAATGTCTAGTCATAGTAAGCATTTTCCTAAATTCAAGAGCTATGCTCCCTTGATTGACAGTTTCCATCCCAAACACACATATTCTACTGTTAGAATGTTCTACTTCGAACCAAATTTGCAGCGATGGTAGTGACTTTGGCTCACAAAGGCACACATCTCAGTGTGAAGAGCCTAACTAGATCTTAGCCCTAATGGAGGCAGGGGAAAATAGGACTTATTCCTAAGTTAACATTCTATTTACACTTAGTATCAGCTGCAAACATTTTACTATATCGTGTGTCTATTTGGGACACAAACTTGATCATGAAAGTCCAAGCTTATTTGTATACAATGTTTGCTTCTCCAGCCAAATGGTAATATTTGTCTCACAAAATGTCTTTAAGAGTTCTAAATACACAAGAAAAAGTTGCAGTAAGTATTTCTCAATAGATTTAAGCTATAGGTAAGATTTGAGAAACGTATGAACTATAATTAAGATGTAGGTTGCTGATATTAAATAGAAAATAGCAAATTTGATTCACAAAATCTTTAATAACAGATGGGCTAATGGTCACTTTAGTATATTAAACATGAAACTGGAATAGAGTTTAAATTTTGTGTTGTCATGAAACCAATCTTTATTTTTCTCCAAAACAATAAACAAGGTATTTACTTTCCCTATCTATGTCTCACTAACATTTCAATGTTCAATATTTTCTTTCACACTCTGACTGTGATTTTTTAATATTCATCAATGCTTTGAATTTCTTTTATAAAAGTTTATGGGGACACAACAATTATAAGATTTATACTCAGCATCAAGTTATAAATTGTGTGCAGTTTGTCAAAAATCATGATCTTAGTTCATTCTGAAAAAGTAAAGAGTAATTTGGCTTTGTTAGGAGAATAATAATATCATGCTCGGCAGTCTGATTCCAGTCAAGTTTAACCTCAAAAATTGTGGAAACAGAATAACACATTTAAGGTAACACTGTTTACTTTAAATACCTCTCTAGGGGAAACAACTGTGCAATAACATTTAATAATGTATTTTTATAAGAGTTAAAAAAAGTGAGAGACTCAAGTTACAGTTTCCTTTCCAATATTCTCAAAAGTGCTAAAGGATATCAGCTTCTCTAGAGATTTGGCGTAAATATCAGAAGTTCTCTGACTGTCTGTCTCTCTCTTTCTCTAAGAAATTAAATGCTGCACCAAAGTCCTATAATCTGTATTTTGCCACTTTGTCACTATTTTGACTTTTTACTTTGACAATTTTTTTATTTTGATTTTTTGGTTATTTTATATTCAGAAGTTATAAGAGTTAGAAATCATTCTCTTACTATTTTTATTTTTATAAACATTCTTACAAGAATAACTTGTAATTTTATTTATATTTTTATGATTTTTTATCTCTGTCATCTGATTCATTCTTGGGGGTGGGAAGCTGTTAGGGAAGTAAAGTATAGATCATAATCCTCCCGTCAGAGCTGAGGGAAATGCTAAAATACTAAATGCAGTGTGTATGGTCACATAGTTAATTAGCAGTAGACATCGAATCTCCTAAATTCTATGCTTATAAGTCCAAAACTTTTCACGTTGGTTTATGTATTTCCAAAGCTAGCTTTTTAAGCCTATTTAGTTTCTAGAGACATCTCTCTTCATTTTTAATAAAACTTCTCTCAGACTTCTTTATATTCCCATTTCCCTTTGTCTCTGAAACATCTCCTTTCTGGATCATATACAAAAACTCTCTTTTTACTTTGAATTTGCTGACTACTCACCCTCTGACTTCCCCTAAATGCTGCCACCCACATCTGTCCATTCTCTGGATTTCTCTTGTTTTTCCTTTTTCTTTCTCATTGTCAATCTTATTCATCTCAACTATCCTACATGGGGAAGGTGTTCGGTTTGGAGGAAAAGAACATCATGATTTATTTTTATTTTTATCCAACACATATTGTTTGAGAACCTACCATGGGCCAGGCACTATTCTGAAGCTGAGGGGGAAAAAAAACTTGCCCAAATGTAGCTTGTATTCTAGCATGAGAAGGCAGACAATAAATATAGATAAAAATAAAACAGGGGAAGGGGATAGAGTGTGCCGATGATGTGTAATATAAATGTGTATTAAAGTTCTCCAGAGAAGCAGAACCAATAGGGGATCACAGCATGTGCTAGAAACTTGTAGATTCCTAGGGACACAATGAGATTTGTTTTAAGGAATTGGCTCACACAGCTATAGGTGCTGGTGAGTCAGAAATCTGCAGGGCAGGCTGGAAATTCTAACAAGAATTGATGTTGCAGTCTTGAGCCCCAAGGCAGTCTGGAGGCAGGATTCCTTCTTCTTCAGAGGACTCCAGTTTTTTCCTTAAGTCTTTCAACTGATTAAATGAGGCTCACCCTAATTATGGAGGGTAATTTTCATTACTTAAAGTCTACTGATTTAACTGTGAATCACATCTAAAAAAATGCTTTCACAACATCATTTAAACTGATGTTGATCAAACAACTGAGCAACACAGCCTAGACAAGTTGACACATAAAACTATCACAAACAGTAAATAAGAAAATGAGCAAAGGCCCTAACAAGACAGAAGTACCTGGGTCATGATGTGGTTTTATGGGGTAAAAACAATCAAACCAAAGGAAGACAGAAAATACCATGTTATGGGAATAGAGTAGTGGAGATCCATTCAGAAAGACGCTACTCCTATGTGCTTTTGCATCAGTGTAAACATTTGTCTTTTCCCTTAGTGGGGAGGGAAGACTTGGACGCATGACCTGACTTAGTTTTAAAATGATCTTCTAACTGCTGTAGCAATTACAGGCTGTATGGAAACAAAGGCAGGCACAGGAGCTCCCTAAGTAGATACAGACATAATTCAGGCTGGTCAGAAGAGATGGGAGACATGGGAAAGATGATGTTTGAGGATGCTGTTGAGCCGCCAGACAAGACCTGCACTGCCCACCTTGGAATTCTTGCTGCCTAAGGGTATCTGTAACTTCTGTTTGAATGCCTTCCCAAATGGCAGAACTGAGTGACTTAGGTTGTCATTGTGCCATTACTGCGGAGCTTGCCTGCTGATGTGCCCTAGTGTACTGGTGTTTCCTGATGTACTGATCCCTTCAGCCTCAGAGCATCCAGAGAGCTTGGGGTGGCTGAAACCACTTAGGCAGTTGTCTACATCTGCCAGCAACCTCGTCCGGGGCTCTAAGTTTCCTTTGGTTTACTATAGGGTGAAAATATGTGGCATCATTTGTGTGTGTGTGTGTGTGTGTGTGTGTGTGTGTGTGTGTGTGTGTGCACTCTGAAGTGAAAATGGTAGGGAAGCACTGCATTATTGTACAGTGTGACTCTCCCTTCCCCGGAGTTTTTGAACCATAGTTCCTACCACCCCTTTAGCATTTATGTGCTTCATAGTAGATTACATTTATAAAATGCTTTTCATATATCATCACTGTTGCAAGCATCTTACATTTATCATCATGTATAATTAACAATATAACTCTATTCACCATAAAGCACGATGGCAAAAAGTATCTTCCCCAAGGTGTTCATTAAGAGAGTGCTGATGTGAATGTAATTCTTTACTTATCAGAGGCAAGAGCTGATCTTGAATCTCTCTCTCTTTCACAGCTCTGTTTGATGATGTGGTCAGTCTGCTCTCCATTTCAACATCCTCTTTTTACATGTGATCTGTGTGTCTGCCACCCTATTTATTCTCCCTGTTTTCACTCTTATCATGTACCTTAGATGCAATTCTTCTCAGGTTTCATGGAAAGCTTATCATAACAATAGGCAGGTTAAACAGGGAAGAGGAATGCAAGGGATTGAGAGCATTAGCCCCTAGTCAGTCAGAGGTTGGCCAGCCAATCAGATTACAGCTGGCATTGCATTCAGGATTTTGCTCCTCTTGGCTGTATAAACCCTGCTGACACTAAGTAGAAATAGCTCAAGGTTGTTCTTGGTTAAGAGTTATTTTGAAGACCTAAGGCTCCAAAAGGATAGATAACTTTTAGGAAGAATCCCTCTATATTCTGTTTGCCTAAATTGCTGTAACAATTAAAGATCCTAATTTACATTTTCTTTTCTAGAATTTTAAAAATTGTATTACTGGACATGCATGTTATATGACATTAATCAAACATCACCATCAAGAGTGTAGGAAATATACTAGAGACAAGCACTGCAAATCAAGCAGCTCAATCATAGAAATATGATAAAATTTTTATTAGATAAACATGCCAACCACTAATATGTGTGCTATATTTTGTTATGTTTGTTCTACAAAAATGGGTTTTTCTCACAGACAACTCTTTGAACTAAGATAATAAAACTATGAAGAAAGGATTCTCATTTCAGTTGGGTTTCAACATATTTGAAACAACCTAGGTATTACAGGTATGCTTTGCAGTGTAACAGGGGAATCACAGCATGTGCTAGAAACTTGTAGATTTGTGGGAATCATAGAAGGATCTTTTTAATTGGGCCTTAGACTACAGATAAAAGTGGGGGTACACTTTGATTTTTCCCCAAAGTGCATGCAATACTTTGTCAAATAACTATCTTACCTTATATGTGTGTGACAAACTGCCTGAATACGCAAAATAATTAATGAACAAAAGTAAAGATGTAAATAAGTTACAGAACTGAATAAAATGGGAAGCTAAAGGAATGAAACAAAAAGGATAAGAATAAAAGTCATTTCATTTTTGTCAACCATAGGCAAAAATACAGAAATAAAATAGTGGACAAATATGTACAGGTTAAAAAAAGGAGAGACTTTATACAGAAGGAAATACTTGGTCAGAGCACGGCAACTTTAGGATGAATATATAGTTACAGGTGAGGATTTGCAGCGGCCACTTCCTTCAGATCTCCCAAGTAAAAGTCTGCTACAAGGAGCACATCTAGCTGATGGTCTTTAGCCAAAGTACCATGGGGATCTAACATGGTATTCAGGTCAACACATCTTTCTTGACAACTTCCAGCCAACGACTGAGCACAGTGGAGTGACTGAGTCCTGGCCATTTCTATCCAATCTTCATGCTTAATTAATCTCCTATCAGGCTGCCCAAGACATTTTCAGAGCTGCACCCCAGATCCAGGCTATTTTCCCTTCTCTTTTCACGAATGTCAGGCCTTCATCAATGTCTTAAGGGTCTTGACTACTCCGGCTCCCCTCCCCTTTATCTTCCACAGGCATTCTCCCCAGTAAATATCTGTTACTTCTGACTCATTGGCACCTGATTCCTGGAGGACACAAACTAACACAGACTTCAGAGTCCTTCCCCTCTCCACAAAATATCTCCTTTGACAACCCAGACTATTCTCCCAGGCTTTAAAAATCCTTAATAATATGCAAGTATGTTTTGAGAAGATGTAGTAGCCATTTTTCTCTCAGGAAAACTAATTAAACAATTAAAGTAGTATATTCTACTGATTTTTATTTAAAATTAATCTCTTCTCTCTATTTTAATATGCCAAAAGGAAGTCCACCACCATTTGCCTATTCATATTTTATAAGCATGTCATCAGAATTATATTTAATATTTATGCTATCTTCATATCAATTAATAATTTGGGAGGGCCCTTGAAAAACAAATGGAATCATATGCTCTTTTAATGCATTCTAGCTCCTAGGGAAAAAAAAATTATATCAATTTTATCAGTCAAAACAATTTTATTTAAAAATACGTTTATATTTCTGATCATTATATGAATTAAAATTGTATTAATTTAACCATTTTTAAGTCTTGTAAGAACGAAATGTTATTTCTCAAGTTGAAAAACATTATATAAATTGCAAACAATTATGATAAAAGCCATGACAGAAGCACCATTTTTAGATGACTCTAACATGTGGCCTCAGAACATTATTGACTAAATTTACACAGTAATCATCTTAATGATTTTTGTGTTCTCTTTCTTTTGACAGTCACAAATAGAATTAAGCTGACAGCCTTTAAGCAATCAATTAAATAGAATGTCAACTTTCTTATGTTGCGTGAGACATTGAGGGTGACTTTCCATGCTAGTACAGTGACTATAAATGTCGAGATAGTAACAACAGCATTTGAAGCAACAATCATTATGACTTTGTTTATGATGAACGTGAATATTTTCTGGTGCAAATAATGGTTAATAATAACCCCTGAGTGTCTACCAGGCTAGAGGCCATTGAGCGTTGTTTTAACATTTTAGCAGATACTGTGCTTGCAATGAAATTCTTAGTAGCTTGCCTCTTGAACTATCCAAATCAGGCATCATAAAAGAACATGTAAAATAGAAAGCCAGAAAGCTGAATGTTTTCTAATTTATAATGAATTCCTGTGGCAAATGAATTGAAATACACTGAACCAATCATCATAATTGTGCTAAGAAACTCCTCAGTGTTGCTCTGGTAGAGAAAGAAAACTTCATTTAGCATTTCCATTCTTATGTCAAAACTGTCCCCTATCTTCTTTTGGGTTTTGGTTTAGTTTGGTTTAATTATTTAGCATCTTATAGAACTAGAAACATATTTTTATTTTATAACTAATGCTTTAAGATATTATGAGAATTCTTATTACTAATGTAGCCTACTAGACGA
>NW_017731501.1:3216459-3217415 GCF_001890085.2 Hipposideros armiger | reverse complement strand
TATTTGTCTTTTAACTTTACATTCTGAAATAACTTCTCAAATTTGTGATCTATAACACTGATTCAGTTTTCTACAATATCAAGTAAATCAATTTTTTGTGTTTTTGGTTTTTTTTCAGGCATTGCATGTTAAACTTATTGGTAATTCTCCCCCATTCCATATGTTTCTTTATTACCATGTAATTCCATTGTTGTAGATCTCATGTTCTCACAGAGGTTCTTTTTTATTAACATTCTATTAAGATTTTCATAGATACTCCTGCATTTTCTTCTAGATGTCGCTGTACTTACTCATTTGAAGAGGCATAATTTAAGTTCAAAATGATATAAAAATTATTTTATTATAAATTATTTTTAATAACTCTTATTAAATTACTTTAACACTTAAATTAGGCAAAATGAGCCAAGTACAGTACTGGGCAATGAACATTATACTGAGTTTCCTTTTGACAATTTTCCATCTGCTATTGAAATCTTTAAATAGCCTTCCTCAATCTACAACTGGAATTCAGCACATGGCTAGTTCTCAGTATGTGGGGAGCCCTCCAATAGTGTGATTCTTCTCTAAAGAGGAGATATCTTCTCCTACCCTCTGCATTAGTCTGCTCAGGCTGCCATAAGAAAATTTCATAGACTGAGTGGCTTAAACAACAGAAATTTATTTTCTGACAGTTCTGGAGGTTAGAAATCCAGGATCAAGGTGCCAGGAGAGTTGATGTGTGACGAGCCTCTTTTTCTGCCTCGCAGATGATCGTGTTCCCACTGTGTCCTCACATTGCCTTTTTTTGTTTTGTTTTTTGTGTACACACACACAGAGAGCGATGTCTGGTGTCTCATTTTTTCTTATAAGGACACCGGCCCTATCAGATTATGGCCCACTCTTATGACCTCATTTAACCTTAATTACCTTAAAGGCCCTATCTCCATATACAATCACATTGGAAGTTAGGACTTTAA
>NW_017731501.1:3215039-3216284 GCF_001890085.2 Hipposideros armiger | reverse complement strand
AGGTGAATTGGGGAGGAGGGTTGCATAACACCCTCCTACCTGGTTGGTTGACATTCTAATTTTGCAGATCACATGAAAACAATCAATCTTCCAAGGATTCTTCTCCTCACTCTAAATTTTGGTGCTTTTTGTGGGGAATATATCTCCAAGCAGCAAAAAAAGTGCTCTTTTCTATCCATGCCCACCCCCAACCAATACATATGCACACACAACTTACTTTTTCATTGTTAACTGATAGTTTCTGCAAAAATGGTAGTTGGGGAACAGAAATATCACTATGTTGGATACTTCAAAAAACAGGCTACACAAGTTAAGGGAATAGCTTTCCAATTTTCTTTCAAACTCTGGTTCTGAGTCATAAAATGAATTCAGTACCTTTCTTTCCATCTTTCATGTTATTTTATTTTTTCTAGTGGTTTCTCTTTCCTGAAGATTCTGGATGTCCTTAGGGAAGACTACATTGATTTTCTTTGATTGAACATTTTTTTTTCTAAGTAATTATTTGAGCAATGTTTCCCAATCCCTCTTCAAATTTCTCTGTCCTAGTTTTGTATTGTGGTGTTGGTTTTCATCTTCCAAAGTTGGGGGAGACTGTGTCAAGGGTACTTACACATATATCGTTCAAAAGCAGATATTGGAAAAAGGATTTTAACTGCAGAATATTTAAACTATGCAACTTTAGAATTCCACCTCCACTAACATAATCACCATCTATATAATAAGGCCTTATCATGCATATTTTTACTCTAGAATTATAGTAGGAAATAAGATGACACAACTTCCCCTGGATTAAAAATCTTGTTTTAGAAACAAGGTAGATAGGCAAGAAGCAAATACACAGGCAATAGCTATATGTTGCTAAGGAGGGCTGAGGAAACACATCAGAAAGCATTCAAGCTTAATCTACGAATCCTTTGGCAGAAGATGTGCCTGAAGCTATTTGGTTTTTCTCTACACAATATTTTTCCTGCCAGGCAGTAGCAGTTTAATTGTATTGGGAGAAAATTTGCTGCCCTTCTGCAGACTTCTGCAGCAATTCTCTTCATCTTCTAAAAACGAAAGAAGAAGCCTACGTTGTACCATGAGAGAAAACAACTGAGCATTTACTTTCACTCTTATCTATTATTATTGCACATTTTGTAATCCCTCAGACTAAGTGGAGCAGGAAATAGAACTGTTGGGCCGCCTCAAATAATTATGCCCACTGACCAACCTGCCCAACCCCTACCATGCATGATCTTAAAG
>NW_017731501.1:3211558-3212894 GCF_001890085.2 Hipposideros armiger | reverse complement strand
TTTGTGAATACATTATTTAAGAAAATAAAGATATACTATCCAATATTTTAAGCACTTAAGGAAAAGTCATTTAATCAGAGGTGTGCTATTGTTCTCTTTTGGAGATCTTATAATACAGTAATATCTAACTTGGAGTTGCCTGCCTCAATGTTACTTTTTGCTTTGAATATTTAGTATTTTACAGACATTTAAGTGAAAATACATACCTTTCATCATGTTAAGAATAGATCTGTGACCTTAAAAGTTATAGTAGTGAAAGCAACCTAAAAGTTTCCATCGTCTCAAATCCTTGCCAGCATAGGGCATTGTCAGTGCTCTGGAATTTGGCCATTCTAATAGGTGTGCAGTGCTTTACTCAGTCTACCGATTGAAATATTAACCTAGTAGAGAAACACCCTCAAAGACACACCTCCAAAAGCCATCTTGGAAATAAAAGCTCAGTCTAGGTTTGAGTCCCATTCTTATAAGTTGTTTTATTTCTCATAATTATTTTTTCTTTTATTACCAGGCCACAGTCACGTGTAAGCCTGTTTTCAGTTTTCCTATAAGGCAATTGGTGAAAGATTTCTTGGCTGTTGATTCAAATCCTGCTTCTACTCAAGAAAATGTTCTTCCTTGATGGTTTCTTCTGCTCACAATTCCAGTCTCTGATTTTGGAGATTCAACTACACAGTTAGAATTCTCCAGAATCTATGCCCTATGTCTCTAGCTCTAATTTTGTGCTCATTAATGTTATCTTAATTGTTATAGTCCAGATCCAGAAAATTTCTTTCCACTCATTATTTAGTCTATTTTCATATCCATTCTGTTATTTGATTTTTCTGTTACATTCTGTTTCTTTTTATTTCTTTCCATTTTTTTCATGTTAAGTCATTTGCTTCTTTTTTTAAGCAGATGAGTACTTTTAGTTTGTGGTGTTTTGTTTTGTTTTTGTTTTTTTCATTCCTCTGAGGGTGCTATCTATTTGTATGTTAAAGTTTGCTGTAGTTTTAGTTCTTAGGATTTTTAAGTCTAGCGATTTTCTTTCATGCCACTGGTTTCATTAAAATATGCAGTGATTTTAGGTTGCTTGCTTAATTTTCATGAAACAAAACCTAAAATTGTAAGAGATTTATAGCTGAAATACTTTCTAAGCATTCTCTGCTTCCTGACAATAAAAATAAAACTCAATACAAGGTAGAGGCTATGAGATGGAACTGAAAATGAGAAGCCAGGGGTTAGGGGTTGGTATTTGAATAAGTGAACAGGTTGAGATAAATGGGAAATCTATCTCTAGGAATGCATATTTCATCTCCTTTGAACTAACCAAATCAAATGGAAACTAGGTCCATTTTTG
>NW_017731501.1:3203679-3205811 GCF_001890085.2 Hipposideros armiger | reverse complement strand
GATTTAATCAGAGAAAACAGAACACTTGAGGAGACAGAAATAAAGAACACAGAGCAGGTAAACAATTTTAAATTAGTCATTGAATTCAGGACTTTTGGTTAAGACCTAATTAAATTCTGCCTAATATACCCTTAATTTACTTAGACTGATTATAGTTAGTAATTACTAAATGCAAATTGTCTTAGTAGCTTACCTGGTCTCTGAAAACCAGTTACGCTTTGTAAAGTATTCTTAATATTCATTCAAGTGAGAAAAACACAATTTCTTAGCACATTTCCAAACCTACAGTGTTCTAAACGGCAAAGCTGGGCATCATTGCTAAGACCAGCTTTGGGGGTGCAGAAAAAATGGTATTGTTTATTTGTTTAATTTCATTTTTATTGACAATAAAGTATATTACTTGCACTGTTACTTACACAAGTGTATGTGTAGATGACCTCATGTATGTGAAGATGTATAGTTACACACAAAGAATAAACAATGGAAATGAATCAAAATCTAATATAAGGACATTTTTCAGTTTAAGACATGAAGAATCTATGTGGGTAGGTTTCCATGTAGTTACAGCAAACTCATTACCATTCTTCTTGAAAAATATAGTCAATAAAATTAGAATATATGTGTGTATATATACATACTATTTTAAAGAATTAACAACCCTGTTTACTTAGAAGCTAATGATTTGTAGTAGTAATTCTTTTCACCATTTATATATTTTTCTGAATTAATGTGTTTGTATTCCAAGTCAGTTTTATTATTTGTTTATACTTGCTTTTAAATAATAGTCCTGGCTTTCTTCTATTTTGCAGTTNTCCTTGTTACTATTATGATGCATACTTTCTTATTCGCCATATTTTTAGAAGCATGTATTTCTATGAGCAGCATATGTTGTAAACCATCATCTTAAATGTAATTACATAAATTCATAAAATAGATTATTAATTATTATATACTGATAACTTGTAATCATTTTGAGCAGACTGGATTGTGTATTACAATACAATAACACAAAATTAGTTAATTTTTCTATACTTTATTATCATAAATGCATGCTTTCTAGGAATACATGATCAAAAAAATGATTTTAAAAACTATAAGCAATGTCCTAAAGAAGAGACCATGGCATGTGTATCCACAGTTTGTATGCTTTGGTTGATCTTGTATGTTTGTAGTTGTATATTTGAAATGATGAATCGAGCTATAAAAATAAGCAAAGTGTGGCAGTGTAAATTTCCACTGGCTTACTTTTTTTCCCCCAACAGAGTTAAACTTCATTTTACATCAAACTCTTGCATTCCAGCTATCTTCATCATTCATCTGCACAAATAAAATTTACTCAAAAAATGACAGAACAGTTTGTTTCACAGTGAGCAGATGTGGGCATACATTACATGGCAGCCCATCTGTGACTATCATATATCTCCATGTCTCATAAAAATTATTTGTTTTCCTAAAGAAATGTTCCTTCACCAGTTGAAGATTCTGCACCAAGAGGCCAGGTCTGAGCTTCTTGGAATCACTCTCTTTTAACACAGTACTTAGGGCTGCCTTTAAGGCACCTTGCTATAGTGTGAGAAAGAGGACTGAGTGTTGCTTCCTGGATGTGATGGGGCTTAGTGGGGCACCATGGGCCTCTTACAAGTATGCTGACATATATTCATATGTAATTAAAGTAAAATCTGTCAGATAGAAATTTAAAAAGATTGTTTGTAAAGCAAAATGTAAAGTGGAGTAAAGATATGGATGAAATAAAAGATTAAAAAAAGAGAAGTGTAATGTCAAACCACCAAAAAAATGTATACTTGTGTTTTACGGAACTTGCAGAAACTATCTCATGAGGGTGCCAGTCACCTGCTCAGAAAAATAAGCCATGATATTAAAAAAAGAACAGTGCTGAAGGATAATCAAATAAACAGTATTAAAACAGTGGATACAGTTTTAAAATCTGATATTTGTTTCACTTAAATGAGTTTCCATAGTTAATGGGGGAAAAACCTAGTATTTAAAAATGTGATTTTTGCTATTGTGGCAGGTTGCCTCTAAGATGGCCTTACATGATCCCAATCTTTTGGCACCTCCTGCCTTAGGTAATTCCTTTCTATTGAGTATCTTGTTTCTAATCTGTCAAATAT
>NW_017731501.1:3201349-3202266 GCF_001890085.2 Hipposideros armiger | reverse complement strand
CAATAAAAATCTTTAAAACAAAAAAAATTATGAAAGTAAAAAATATGTTAGAGTTACTCTTATGGAAGATGACTTGGGTGAAAAACACATTCATGAACAAAAAAAATTTCTTCAACTAAATGAAACCTAGAGCAAAGATAAATTGGAACTCTGCCAGAACTTTTATGAAGCTGCATATTGTAGGAAACATTCTAACTTGCTTAAGAATTATGAGACCAGACAGTCCGAGGAGGATGTGGGAGGGTTGGCTAAGGGAAGAAGGCCCTAGGGAAAACGTAAGCCATGGAGAACCTTGGAAATAATTACTAAAAGTTACTATGAAAGGTGCCCCTGAAGTGACACATTTCGTAATGGAATAGTTGCAGGTATAACAAAAGGTAAGATCAGGCAGCATGTTTAATGAACTAGAAAAATCATGAAGAAGGCTATTTTTCACTGAATTTTTTGCTTATGTAAATGCATATCACTACCCAAGAAGTTAATGAAAGCATTTTTTATAAAGGATTTAAAACCATAAAATTGGAAAAGCTTTTCTTTTGGCATCCCCCTTAGACAATAAAAAATCCTCCCTAATCTTATATATATAATTTTACCTGAAAATTACATATGAACTCAGGATGTTTTAAAAAGACAGCTGTCTTGAATAACAAAAATCCAAAAAAAGGATGCCGTTTGGTAACATAGATTGGCCGTTTTTCTGGGGGGATGCAAAACACTGAATGGTTTGTCATTGCTGCAGAACATGTGAGAGCACAGATTAGATAATATAACTGGAAAAGAAAGAGGCAAAGCTATGGAGTTAGGTCTCTGAGCTTTCCATGGATTTCCGATCTTGAATACCAGTTCTTCACTCCAATTCCATTTGTGAATTATTTCCTCTTTAGCTGTCTTTCATTTTCAATATCTTTAAAAAAAAA
>NW_017731501.1:3195934-3197889 GCF_001890085.2 Hipposideros armiger | reverse complement strand
AAAAAAAGAAAAAAGAAAAAACTGGGAAACGCTACAGTAGCATTAAATTCACATGCAATGTGAGTATAGGAACAGCCTATATGCTTCAAAAACCAATGCAGTGTCTTTAAAGTACGAAGATACTAGCTTATTAATGACACTAGAAGCTGATATTTTCCAGTGTGGAGAAAGAAAGCCTATTTAGAGGAGAAGAAAGCTAAAAAAAATGTGATGAACCAACACACTTCCAAGTACATTTTAGATCTATTTAATCAAGAAAACATTTTGAACAAGATTCTCCAAAAAGTGTGTGTGTGTGTGTGTGTGCATACTTGCACACATGCATGTTTAAGCCGGTTAGTAAATTTTAATGTTGGAATTTCTTCAGCTGACTGTATTTAAGCCAGGAAATGAAACACATAAAAAAAGGTGAAATTGTCCAAAAATAGCAGTTAGTTTTTGGAATTTTCCTGTATTCTCATTCTTCTCCCAGTAGAGAAATGATAATATGCCAACCAAAGGTTTTTCAAGTCTGGATCGAGAAAACTTAAATGAAATTATATTGGGTTACCTCCTTGTAAGTTGTATGTGGAAGCCATTTGTGTTCAGATACTGCCATGTCTTCATAACCTGCCTTTTGTTTGAACTGTATTCATTACTGAATTGTGATGGAAAAGATTCTTTCTATAGCAGAAATAGCACGCAAGGTGGAGGGCACAAAGGAAAGCACTTTCTCCCAGTGCAAAAAAATACCCACTCTGCAGAAAAAAATCCCACCATGGATTACTTATGATTTTCCATAAAATAGTTCTCTGCACTCTTTTGTTCAAAAGCATACCTATTCATAGACAGAACCACTCATGCAGACCACAAAATCTAAGAGTGGATGAATTTATGGAACCTATGTGAGACAGCATAAAAACACAGAATTAATGGACATAAGAAAAAGTAACAAAAACAGAAGGAAAACATCAGAAACAGGCAGAAAATAATAAGAAAGCAGTGGACTACGATTCTGTGATTCCTAATTATCAGCCTCATTTTTATCATCAGTTCATTGTGTTACTCCAAGAAAGTTTACATTTTCTTCATCTTCAAAATGCAAGGATGAGACCCTATAACCCCAAAGATCATTTTCAGCTTAAAATGTTATAAAATTGGATTACTTCCTTATATTAACTGGGACTGGCTCTGCCCTCCTCAACTCACTCTAGGTGAATTCAGGGTGGATAGTCAGATGAACACAGAGCCTGGAGAAACAACTCAACTGAAGAGAAAGACACAGAAGTGGCTCAGATGAGTCTCTCCTAACCTCTAAACCTGGATGACTTTAATTCTGTTACTTTACAAAGAAGAGAGGACATAATATTTATACTCTACTACTAGGCAGTACAACATACACTCAGTGAACCTGAGAGTTCCCTCAAACCTGAAAAAGTAACCACAGGGTCTAAAGGCAGTTTCAAACACAGATAGAATCTATGCACAAGAAGAGCTGGCTCAATACTTTGCAGAAGGCTGATCAATGTATTTACACAGAGTGCACAAGTGTAAACCCATTAATTTCAGCTTCCTGTCAGTTTTATTGTAGCTATTTTCTCCAGACTTTCCTTGCCATCACCAATATCAAAATTTTTTTTCTTGGAGGGAAAGCCGACTTTCTTTTTTTTTTAACAAACTGTTCATCTCTCTGAAAAAAATATAGTTTATGATTATGGCAAGTTAAGTATAAGGCGCGATTGCTTTTGTTGTTTAGTAGAAGTCTGTGTCGAAGCAGAGCTTGCACTGGGCAGAGTTAAACAGGCATGGGAGACTTTTGAAAAGCTATTGCAATAGGGCAGAGAAGCCAAAACTCAGCCTAAGCTCAATTCCACTAAAACAAAGGGCTGGAGAGTGTTTATGACATTGGGGTGGGGTTAGGGGAGGGGGGATTATAAACCATCTATGTTTGCTAACTGGCCTTACCCAAAGGACAG
>NW_017731501.1:3193696-3194710 GCF_001890085.2 Hipposideros armiger | reverse complement strand
CTTTTTTGAACTCAAAGCAGATTGATTCCCCTGGTAAGCATGCATACAGGTATAATGACATATCCTACTGGAGGGCAAGATGACGCAGTATAGCATTTTTCACTGGAAATACAAAGTGACCACGGTTAATACCAATACCAATGAAAAGTTGACCATAGACTCCCAGATTAATCACAATTACATACTCCTTTGACAGCTGATTATATAGAACTTCAATATCCAAAATATCATCCTGATACACTGTGGTTCTCAAACTTCTTTAACCAGAGAACCCTCAAAGAGAATATTTCTTTTGTTCTCTTAGAACAAAAAAAATACTCCAGTGTTTCCCAGTGCTTTGAGAAATGCTTGTCTAGGACATCAATTCAGCAAATATTTACTATGTACCTAAACTGTGACAAGGCATAAGTTCTAAATACTTATTAGAACTTGTAGTGAACAAAACAGGTGAAAATCACAACTCCAAAGGAGTTTTTATTTTGTAGGGACAAGATCGTTTAAATATTGAAGTCTTTTACATGCTCAGTACCTAATACTGTGTATTCAATCCAATTTTCTGCAGTTTGATAAGTGCATAATTGAAGTACAGAATAATGATATTGACTTTGAGAATTTAAAAAATATTATCAAACTACTTCCTGAGGAAAATAGAATAAACTGGTAACAGCATAATTCCAGGTCTAAAATTTTAAATGTAATCATTTATTCTCTAAAATCTAATTTATTAAAAAAAATTATCTTATCTTTCAATGTACTCACTCAATGTATCAATATCAACTTATAACCCAAACTAGTTCACTCTTAAATCTTCCTTTCATATTAATTTTTAACATAATTTTAAAGTAAAACTCTAAGTAATAATATGAGTAACATAAAGTCACAAAATAAATGGGCTTCATTCCTATGTCCACCTGTGTCTCTCCCCACATATCCTCCTATTTTTTTTTCATTTGTAAGTTCAAACATTTTCCATTAACAGTTGTCCTACTATTCTCTTTCATAATATTTGTTACC
>NW_017731501.1:3148011-3191488 GCF_001890085.2 Hipposideros armiger | reverse complement strand
TTTTCTTGACAAGTGATAGTTTTGCAATTTAAAGCAAGATTCCCTGTGGAAGTTTGGGTTCTACCCTGCCACAGAAGGCACCACCTTCCTTGATAATTACAATACATTACAAAGATGTGGGTTTTAGGTCCTTACGAAAGAATTGAGCTGACAAATAAGTTGAGAATAGTAAGAATGTAAGTCAGTACAAGCTAGGAAACCTTGATGATAGGATTGGGTCCAAGTGTGCCTCTCTAGAAATAAAACTTGATTTTCAAAACTTTCAGTAAGGTGTAAAGTTATAGGTAAGGGTTAAAAAAATAGAATTGGATTGTTTACAAAAATTTATACTGGTTTTACATTGATATTTAACTGAGATGGCTCACGGCAATCAATATCTTGAGTATAGGAAGAAATCTGAAGAGAAAAATGAAAAGGATAATTTTGATGCATTGAACATATCTGTGAGAAGCTTTCCACCTATGCTGACACTCAGTAGGTTTGTGTAGGGTTTAGGAGAAAAGAGGTAAGCCAGTGGCTAGAAAAGAGGTTTGCAACTTTTCATTGGGCAGACCTGTGACTGATATGGGTTAGAATATTAATCTGAATGTGAACAGAAAAACCCACCTGGAAAAATGATCTCAGACTAGTTTAGTTTTCTAAGTTACTTTCTTTCTGTTTTCATGTTTTCTGACTATTGATTTTGTTTTTTTTCTTTCCCAAAAAAGAGGGAAAGTGAGGCACCAGCTATTTACCATCAAGCCCAAAGAGATCAGATTAACCTCCTTTTTCTTCATCTTCTCTTCTCCAATTCCTCCTTACTACTTCACCTCCTTTGTAAGAGACCATATATTCCCTCAAACAAGCGCCAGGGTTGGTTCTCAACCTTCTTCATTTAAATACCCATGAATGTAAAGGAACAAGCACCCCATGAGGTTTTTCATTTTGCATCTTTTGCTACTAAATACAATTCAAAGCAAAGCCGGATTTCTAAAGCCTAGGAAACGTGGGGACTTTGCAACCTTTCAGGTGCCATCTTACTTTATGCAGCATCAAAAACTTTGAACTAGTGCTAACAGAGCCCAGATCCCTTGATTAGAGAGATTGAAACTACAGGGCAAAATATTCTTTGCCAGCTTGATTTGGCAACTCCAAAATTTGCTTACCTTCAAAGGAAGCTTTCAGTTGTGCCTTTTTAAAAATAACCTATTCCATAAGTGATTTCAATACTGTTTGACATTGCTAGTTTTGTTTCATGTGTCCTTTTTAATGGTTGGTCTTTTTTATTTTGGTGTCCTGAGTTAATTTTGTAGTGAAGGTTACCACATAAGAAAAATCCGATAAATAATTGACTGAAATGCAGTTAAGTCCTCATTATCTATATGTATTTTAATAGTGCTGGGAGTTAGCTTCTGCACTGTGTTCACTTTCAGCAATGCCTTTAAAAGACCCAAGATGCTTTTCATTTTAGAGTGAAGCCTGGAGCAGACAGCACTGTATGTGAGGAGGTGAGATGCTACCTGCCAGAGAGCAGGATCCACTACTGGAATGGTCAGCCTGTATGATTTTTTCATTTTGAAAGATGGGTCATTCGGTGTCAGCTCATATGTACTGTCACTATCACCGAAACAATTTAAAGGGCCTCTATTTGTACCCGGAGATTGTTTAGTGTTGTCCAAGAGATGCCGCCTGTATTCCACACTGTGCAGCCTGTGGCACAGGTAATTTCATGCTCAGACTAAATTTGCGGTGGGAGTACTGCAATAAGGACATGGGGTTCTAACGCTCCCATTTCGAAAAAGAAAGGCCCAGCTGAAGCTTACTGTTCTATTTAGTTTCCCCACTATTTCTTTATTTTTCCCTTACTTCTTACAAAGTTTCATATTGGCTGAATTTAGGCTTGTGAGAATATCGTACACAAAGGGGAACTAGTAGCGTTTTATTTTTTCTACTTTAAGCCATTTATTGTCTACTTCTAACCCCACCAGACCACTACTAAAAGCTGCAAATTTTGATATTGGATAAATATATTTTGGATAAATAAATTTTGATAGGGATAAATAATTAAAACTAGGAGCCTTAATTCTTCCCATTGAAAATAAGTGAGTCCTCTCCCTTCTCTTTTCTTAGAATGCTTACTTTAGAAAACTTGCAGGTATAAGTAGTTTCCTCTCTTAAATGCATAAATCCTTTTGAAAGCCAGATAGACTTTTTGTCAGCCATAGCATCTAGAACTTCTTCTATGAGGACCTGGGAGCCAGCTCTTTGGAACGTGAATATCAAAGGAAATAGCACCCCTTTCTCACAGTCCTGTGGAAGGGTAGGAGCATAACTCTGGTGTTGGCCTTGCTCCAAGTTGTAAAACTACCTTCTGTTATGAAGACATGAAAAGATTGTTTTTCCTCTGGAAAGCCAGTTAGCCAACACAGAAAGTCACTTCAATTACCATGTGGATTTAGGATGAACTATGTATGACAAATGGAGTTGTCAAGACCATTTACTAGAGAATGAGTTACTGTTTATCTTGAAACATGTATGTAATGGATTGTGTCTGCTAGGGGCTATATTGAAGGATGACATGTCTTTGTGTCTTTGCAATCTCTTTTCTGATTGCCTGGGATGCCCATCACATTGGGTTTAACACTTATTTAATGTTAGAACTGTTTTCTTTCTCTGCTAACTTTCTGAACACATTTTCCAGGTTAGAAGAAGATTTTGTTTTTAATTATATTTCCCCAATAATGCCAACAACAGCTTACCAGTATGGACACAGCTAGAGGAGGAATCATTTGTTTCCCACTGACTGGAGAAGGCAGATAGTTGGAATCTACCAGCATTCTTACCTCTCAGTATGTTTTCTCACATTAAGTTTTTTTCCCTAACATATTCAGGTTACAATGTGTCTTGTATGCATATATTAAAGTACATCAAACTATGCTTACACTTTTCATAGTCAACTGGAATGGGTTAGTAATTTTTTACCATGACACATTGGCACGTAAGTCCTAATTCTGAAACATAAACATAATACTAGAGGGAAACACTATTCTTTTAATCAGTGCTAATTAACTCTACTCTGTCATATTCTGTGAAAGATGAATCACTGAATGACCATCCTGAATTCCAATTAATTTGTAACTGATTATTGTGTAACTCTGGGTAAATTTTGGTTCTTCAGGAAATAGTCAGGATTTACAAAATTAAAGGCAACTATTGAAAGTAGAGAGCTAAAAAAGGCAGAAATTTTTAAAAATTATGAAACATATCGTGACTATCCCAGTACACAGCTGCCTTATTTATGAATTGTTAGGGAGTTAATCATAATTAACATTAATTGGGTACCCATACATGTAGCCTTGCAATGTTTTACGTCTTCAGTATATTTATAATAATAGTGATGTTTTAAAATTTCACCGTATTTTATTCAATGTTATCATTTGGGGAATATATATATATATATATATATATATATATATATATATATATATATATTTTTTTTTTTTGTCCCAGAGATGCTGCCATCACTTGAAAGAATTTAAGAATTCCAGATAACCCACCCCAAGCAGAAACCTCTACGGGAACCAGTACTGGGATAGTAAATCTAAACTCTAATTGAGGAATTGCTGGAAGCTCAGTGTGCACAAGTAAGAGAGATAAAATCTCCAGGGACTCCAGTCAGTCATAGGGGACCCCCAAACTTTTGCATGTTTTACCACCAGAGGCTCTACCACATTCTTATAGTAAATGTTGGGGGAAAATCTCCTTGGGATTCCAGAGAGGAGGAGGGGAAAATAATTATTGTGAAATAATTAACATAAAAGCATTCTGTTATTGTTAACAAGGTCTCCCTCAAGAGAAATATTTAGCCAGCGCTTAACTTTGGGGGTTTCATCAGGGTTTAACCAACCTGGAGAAAGGGAAGTACCCAACTCCCACCATCCTGTCCCATTGGAGGGAAGGGCACTGAGAAGCACACGTAATGTTCACCATCCAGGAGAAAGGCTTACTGAAAGACAGGCCTAATCATAGGGTTATTTTAATTTAATTTAATTTTATTGTTTTTCAAATTCTGGCCATGCCTTTTCTTTTTCCTTTAATTTTTAAAAATTAGTTTCTGGTGTACAACACAGTACAGTAGTTATAATTTTTCTCCCTCAAAGTGACAACCCCTCTCCCCCAATTTGCCACCCCATTCTCCCCCTCCCCCCAATATCATACATATGTATTACAATTCCATTGACTCCACTCCCACACTATACTCCACATCCCATGACTATATATATTCACTTATAGTTGACATACAATATTATACAACATCAGCTTCAGGTGTATAGTGCAGTGATCAAGCCTCTACCCCATCCATGAAGTGGTCTCCCTAACTAGACATGTGACCATCTGACACCCTACAAAATATCTACAACATTATTAATTATATTCCCCGAACTATCTTTCATGTCCCTGGGGCAATATTATAGTTATCTATTTATGCTGTCTAATCCCTTCCCCTTCTACCTCATCCCCACCCTTCTCTCAACTAGCAACCATCAGTTTTTCCTCTATATCTCTGAGATTATTTCTGTTTACTTTTGCTCATTCATTCAGTTTTTTAGATTTCACATATAAGTGAGATCCTATGGTATTTGTCTTTCTCCAACTTGACTTATTTCACTTGACATAATAGTTTCTATGTCCATCCATATTGTTGCAAATGGTATGATTTCATTCTTCTTTATAGCGGAGTAATACTCCATTGTATAAATGTACCACAGTTTCCTAATCCAGTTGTCTACCAATGGGCATACTACAAGCCTATAGTAATCAAAACAGTATGGTACTGGCATAAAAACAAACAAATAGACCAATGGAACAGAACAGAGAGCCCAGAAATAAACCCATCCATATACGGTCATTTAATCTATGACACTAGAAGCAAGAATTTACATCGGAGTAAAGATAGTCTATTTAATCAATAGTGCTGGGAAAATTGGACTGACACGTGCAAAAAAATGAAAATGGACCACTTACTTACACCATACACTAGAATAAATTCAAAATAGATTAAAGACTTAAATATAATATCTGAAACCATAAAACTCCTAGAAGAAAACATAGGGAGTAAATTTGCAGACATTACCCTCAGTAATGTTTTTACTTATATTTCCCCTCAGGCAAGGGAAATAAAAGAAAAAATAAGCATGTGGGATTATGTCAAACTTAAAAGTTTTTTCACAGCAAAGGAAATCATCAATAAAACAAAAAGGCAGCCTACTGAATGGGAGAAGATATTTGTCAACGATATCTCTGATAAAGGGTTAATTCCCCAAATTTATAAAACACTCATTCAACTCAACACCAAAAAACCAAACAACCCAATTAAAAAATGAGCAAATGAATAGAGAAAATAGAGAAATGAAGAGGCATTTCTCTAAAGAGGACATACAGATGGCCAACAGGCATATGAAAAAATGTTCAACCTCGCTAATCATTAGGGAAATGCAAATAAAAACGCAATGAGATACCACCTCACTCTGGTCAGAATGGCTATCATCAATAAATCAACAAACAACAAGTGCTGGTGAGGTTGTGGAGAAAAGGGAATCCTGGTGTACTGTTGGTGAGACTGCAGATTGGTGTAGCCATTATGGAAATCAGTATGGCGGTATCTCAAAAAACTGGAAATGGAACTACCATATGACCCAGCATTTCCATTCTTGGGTATCTACGCAGAGAAACCCAAGACACTAATTCAAAAAAAATATATGCACACCTATGTTTATTGCAGTGCTATTTACAATAGCCAAGACTTGGAACCAATCATAGGATTATAAATGTTTCCTCTCCCTTCATACCTTACAATCAAATCACTTGACAAAATCACAAAGGTCAAGTTACTGAAGTTTCTTTTCCCCAGTACATCATGTTTGGCTTTCAATAAGAATTATGAGATGTGCTAAAAGGCAAAGCACACAGTTTGAAGACACAGAGCAAGGACTAGAACCAAACTCAAATATGGCAGAGAAGTCAAAATTATTAAACAACAAAGCTCCTAAACAATATAAAAGAAACCTAGATTGGGCATGGTGATGACTTTCGAGATACAACACCAAGAGGCAATCCATGTAAGAAATAATTGAACAGGTAGCCTTAAAATTAAAAATTTTTGCTCTGGGAAAAACAATGTCCAAAGAATGAGAGGACAGGCTACAGGTGGATAGAAAATATTTGCGAAAGACAGATCTGAGAAAGGACTGCGGTCCAAAATATGCAAGAGATTTTTTTAAAACTCAACAATGAGAAGATGAATAGCTTGATTGAAAGATGGTCAGAAAACCTGGGTAGACACCTCGCCAAGAGGACATACAGATGGCAAATAACCATATAAAAAGATGTTCCTCATCATATGTCATCAGGGAATTGCAAATTAAGACAATGGTGACATGCCACAGCATTCCTATCAGAATGGCCAGGATCCAAAACACTGATGGCACCAGATGTTGGTGAGGATGTGGGGTGGCAGAAGCTCTCCAGAATAAAGGAGTATATATTGCTATATATAAAAATGTTTGCTTAAGATCACTAAGAAAATGTTTGCAATTAATAAATTAAACAGAAAAGAAAATAAGTGCAAAACTGTGCATCTTATTGATTAGTATTGTATTTTAGAGAAAATAAAATTCAAAATCAGTTTTTAATATTATGACTTTTAATTCATGCCATTAAAATTATAATTTCAGGGCCGGCCGAGTGGCTCAGTGGTTAAGAACTGGCTTGGGACGCCAGAGGGCCCCGGTTCGGATCCCACGTATGAGGGCCAGTGACACTGCCCTCTACAGCTAAGATGCTGAACAACAGCTCAACCTGGAGCTGGGCTGCCGTGAGTCGCCGGCAACGGCTAGGCTGCAGCCCCTGCTGCAGTGGGTTGCCATGGGCTACCGTGTGTAGCCAGCAGCCAGCATGAGCGGCCGTCCAGAAGCCGGAGACTGATCTGCCTCGCCCGGGAAGAGCGCAGTGATGGTGCCAACTTGGGCCAGTGAAGCAACGTCCTCCACAACTAGACTGAAGAACAAAATGACAGCAACTTGTCTGTGCCCCTTCCCCCAATTCCCCAGCACTGTTCCCATCCCCCAATTCCCCAATTAAAAAAAAATCTTTAAAAAAAATTATAATTTCCTAAATGTATCACCAGTATTCAGAAATTACTCTAAACAAGTGTATGTCTTCTGAAATGTATGAACAGAAGTTACTTAAACGATTTGATATTCAGTCATACTGCAGGATAAAATCTCTGACTTTTAAAATGGAATATTAGAAGTCTTTGATCCTCAGAGAATAAGACTTAATCAGATTGAAACAAGATAGCTGTGATGGACAGTTATTTATTTAAGAGCAATATGACTTTTCTAGCTTTGATAAGCAGAGGCGCCCTCTTTTAATATTAAAGGTGACAACTGAAGCGAACTTACTTTTCAGTTCAGAAGGTAATATAATGCAATCTTATGGAACCCTAGGAAGGTTTTTATGTTTTATACTGGAAATAAAGTATCCTGGATACCATGAAGACTCTATTGTACAGCTGTTTTTCAGGGAATTTTCACTGAGCACCCTGAGGCCCACAGACCAATCCTATTTCTTTCTGTTTCTCAGTGCTTCACTCAATACCTGGGTCACAGGAAATAGTCAACCAATAATTGTTAACAGACAACAAAGACTAACAAACAAAAATACAGAGAAACTGTAGAATATGCTATCCCATAGGGATGCACTATTGTCACTAGAAGTGATATCTTTTCTTTTCCAATAAAAAGGTATTTTAAGGTATCATAACAAGATTCAGAGGTTAATAAAACTACTGAGGACTTTGTATATGGTACACATGGTGTTAAACAGCATTTTATGTATCATCTCATGTAATCCTTACAATAACCCCAATAGGTTATCCCCACTGCTAATGCTTTTATAAATGAGAAAATTAAAGCACAGAGAAGTTAAATACTACCTTCAACCAAACAACCAGTCTACAGGGCTTTGAAATCAGATATTCTGATTCTATAGACTAGCTCTTACCTACCACATCAAATTGTCTCTCAATATAAATCAAGGCCTTCAATGCAGATAAAAATGGTTTTACTGATTTTAATATTGTGAAACAAATGCACATATGTTATTCACTTAAGCATCAAATTATCAATGAAGCCATAATTAGGATACAAAATTTGGTCTGAAAGCTAACTCAAATATTAGATATTTCACCTTATGAAAAAAGCTGAGAAGTAAACAAAAAATATGGAGAAACAGTAAAACTATTTATTTATTTTTAAGCTTTCTCATGATTATCACTAAATATCCCTCTTCCTAAGGTTTCTATTATTCAACTAATATTGTGCTGACAGATAGCCCACTAAGGGAGCAATATATATATTTTATTTTTCAGGTATAGCTATAGTAACAAAGGTATAGTTAAATGGGGTGATGATTTGCAATATTTTCTCTCTAAATCCTCTCAAAAATGGTATGTGGAAAAATATTTACAATATTGAGATTAAAGAGACCTTGGGGCTCTAGCAGAGAGAAGCCCTCCCTGGGAGCCAGAGGCAGAAGGTAGGCATCTATCTTTTCTTCAAGAAGCTTCACTGTCATGTGTAGGGTGGAGCTTTTAGAGATGATTAATGAAAACCACTTTTGTAGATATTGTGGTTTTGCTCACTCCTGAATATAGAAGAAATGTTGGTAGATGAAAGATAAGACTCCAAACAGAAGAGAGTATCTCACCCAAATGTTTATACCAAAAGCTGTATGTTCAAACATGGCTGATTCTAGGCATGAGATAGGAATCTCTTTAGACTTCTCAATCCTGAAAAATGCCATATGCACTTTGTAGAGCTCTGTCAAGACTGATTCTTCTGATTAGACTTTCCAGTTAGACTCCTTCCGCGGAAACTCATATCCCTGGAAAGTATAGGCATCAGGGCATTAAAAGTGAAGATTGATAGATTTTAGGCCAGAGGATTCTTATTTAGATACACTGGGGAACTGGAATTGTTACAACACTGAAATTGTTACTGGAAGTTTTTACAACATTCTAGCTCAAATTGTATTTTGTTAATAAATATAGCCTTACTCATATAATTAGTATATTTCTCTAGTGTGTCTACAAAATACTGAGCTGATTGTCTATTGGATAGTCTAGTAGATTGATTTTTCCAGGTTTCTGAATGAAGGCTTGAACTTTTCAAAAAGTATGCCACTTAAAATAAAAACTGACACTTTAAACTTGAAGTTATAAAAAAAATCAAAAGTATAAAATATATCTTTATTTGGACATAGTATTCAAAGAATGAAAAAAATACCAAATAAATAGTTTCTGAAAGGTTAATGTCAATCTGAGGAATTTTTAGAGGAAGTGAGTTTTTTATTTCTGTGATAGAATTATGATTAATTGTTGCTAAAAAGTTCTAGTGAAATTGTTTTACACCTCATAATTTTACACTGAAAAATTAGAAAATGACATCTGTCACTAAAAAAATTTTGTATGATATTTATAAATATTCTTTTTTCTATTGGAGAGTTAATTTTTCTCTCTTCTGGGCTCTTTGATTTAAATCATGAAGTAAAAATCCATACACACATGCATATTCGTTGTATTGAATGCTATGATTCAGATAGACTTTGCAACTTCTGAAGCTTTCAGAGAAGAGGGAGAAATGAATGTTTCCTCAGTAAAGGACATGCATTGTAGACATTTCACAGATTTAGTGTCCTCATACATTTCTATGCAAAAAATACACTGTTATTCTTTTTTAAATTATTGTCTTAATCTAGATAACAGGTTTGCATTGTATAAAAGGTCAAATAGTTGTATAAGGAATATATGAAAAGAGTAGAACCAAGCCTTACTCCTTACAATTCTGATTCCTATTCTCCATATGAATTTACTTCCATGAATCTAAATAACATTCTATTTTATTTTACTTTTAGTTTTAGACATTCTTATTCATTTCCTAATAAGATGATGAGAATTCAGCTATCTTAAATAACCATAATTCTCCCCTTACAAATTATCTGGATATAATAATTTTAGTTAAGTCGATAATTTAAATCAACCAAAAAGATTTAGTTTTACATTGACTCTGTAAATATTATTGGAAGAATGCCTGTAAGGATGAAGGGGAGAGGGAGCAGGAGTTAGTTATACAACTGAATAAAATTAGAAATGAAGAGAAGGAAGCAAAAAGGATAAGAATAAAAGTCATTTCATTTTTGTCAAACAGGCAAAAATACAAAAATGAAATAGTGAACAAATATACATAGGTTCAGAAAAAAGCAACTTTGTACAGGAGGAAATACTTGGTCAGAGCACGGCAACTTTAGGATGAATATATAGTTACAGGTGAGGATTTGCAGCGGCCACTTCTTTCAGATTTCCCAAGTAAAAGTCTGCTACAAGGAGTACATCTAGCTGATGGTCTTTAGCCAAAGTACTATGGGGATCTCTCATGGTATTCAGGTCAACACATCTTTCTTGACAACTTCCAGCCAATGACTGAGCACAGTGGAGTGGCTGGGCCCTGGCCATTTCTATCCAATCTTCACACTTAATTAATCTCCTATCAGGCTGCCAAAGGCATTCTCAGAGCTGCACCCCAGTCTTGGGCTTTTTCTACTCAATCTTCCTTCTTCCTGCTTCTCCTTTCATGGATGTCAGGCCTTCATCAATGTCTTAAGGATCTTGACTACTCCTGTTCCCCTCCCCTTCATCTTTCACAGGCATTCTCCCCAGTAAAATGACCGATATTGTATACCGTCATTGTTTTTACTCCCATCCCCACTTATTGTAGATAATAATTGAATATTTGTTTATTTAAAGTTTTGTTTAATTAATTTCCCAAATTTTTCACCAGAAATTTAAGTCTACTGCCTCTATATAAATATATGTTATATAGTCTATCAGTTTCCCTTTTCTAAGTCTGTAGGTAAGCTGTTGCCTTAAGCACATCCTACATTTAAAAAGGAATTCCCTTTCCTTCCTTTTGTTCTAGAGTCTATTTCCTGAATCCATGTGTTCCTCTTCTTGGATTGAAAAACTAAATATTGAAAAGTGGGGAATGCTCCCGATGTTTACTATAAATGCACTGTAATTGTAATTAAATCTCAGTTTAGTCTGTGGTAATCAACAAGCTCATTTCAAAATTTTAATACAATAAAAGTACAATGATAATCTTGAATAAGAATAATTAAGATGAACCAAAGAAGATGACACAGTAGGCACAGAACACTAATAAAAATAAGTTTAATCCATTAATTTGTTAAATAATAATTAAAAAATAATAACCTTGCATAAAATCATAGGTGTTCTTATTATAACAGTGACAGAAATGAACAAAGCAAAGTCATGCTAAGATGCTTACTTGATATAGGAGGGAGGCTTAGGTTTATTTGATATAGAGTAGACAGATTCTACTGGCTAGGTATGCCTGATATCAAATATCAGGTCTTACTGTTCTTTGTCTATGCATACCAGTGTTAAATATTTTGAGTATAAGCATTAAAAGAAGAAATATAGATTAGAAATAATTCTATGTTTAAGTGTTAAAACTATAAAGGTCACCACTGAAACAACTGAACAAGTTGAAAGCAGGAAGAGGAAAAAGAAATCAAACAAAGAAAAAAGTCCAACAGAAGACAAGAATAATGCAGAGATCCACAGAAAAGCCTGATGATGGCTAAGCCCACGCATATCGGTTATTATAATAATTGTGAGTGTACATTAGTCCTGAGACACAGGTCTGTGGGGGGGGGGAGGAAGAGAGGGGAGAGAGAGAGAGAGAGAGAGAGGGAATTAATTTTCAAAACAAGAAAAAAACCTCTCCAAACCAGATTTAGCTCTGAAAGGTAACAAAATTTGTACACTGAAAGACCAGTAATAAAGCATTAATAAAACTATATAGCCATAGTTTCAGGAAACATTCCTTACAAAGGAATTTCAGCTTATGAATGTAGAATTAATGGCAGAATTATAAAACTATGTTTGTAATCCATGAAATAATTAATGATAAGCTGGTTCTCTAAGAAAAAAAAAGCTCTCATTTGTAGGATTTGCTGATTTTTGTGGTGTAAATATTCCCACTGTGGTCAGTGTAAAGCTACCAACATGAAGTCCTTGAAGTTGCAGAGAAATGTACACAATTAGCTCTTATGAGATGACGGAAGTGGGATCCATCACACCAACAGAAATAACTGATTTAGGCAAATTTTAATCAATGGATAAAACCGTTAGAAGACAGATTAATGGAGGATTTAATGATGAAGGGACAAAGATTTCACCTCCTGAAACCACTGATCAGTCTCAGCATTACTAATAATGCTACCACCAGATATTAAGTACCTTCTGATGTACATATGGGGTACATAGCACCTTCTTCCCAGCGAGTGTTTTAAAAATTTTTTTTAATAATAATAATAACAATAATAATAATAACTGGATCTAATCTAACTTGTAGAACTAATTTGAAGATTACAAGCACAGCAGAAGAAAGAGGAATACAATACATGGAACCACTAAGAGGCAAATAAATCCAGACTGTGGGATGCTCTATCAGTCAATTGGCCTGGTATCTTCAACAAATAAAAAACCTAAATTAGGAAGAAAAGCTGCGAGCACTACTTAGAGACTTAATACTCTAACATGAAGGGTAGATCTTGTTTGGATTTTAATTCACAAAACAAATGATAAAATGACATTTTTTTAAAATATTGTGGAGGGCTGGCCGAGTGATGTGTTGGTTAAAAGTTGGCTTGGGACACCAGCTCTGAGCAGCAGGGCCTCGGTTTGGATCCCACATGAAAGTCAGTGACACTGCGCCCTCTACAGCTAAGATGGTGAACAACAGTTTGACCTGGAGTTGGGCTGTCATGAGTCGCCGGCCACCACAGGCTGCAGTGGGGCTGCAGTGGTGCTGGCTGGAAGCTGCCGTGAGCTACTGTGAGCCGCTGTGAGCCGTTGTGAGCGGCCATCCAATGGCCGGAGAGCGACTGCCTCAGCCTGAAAAAGCGCAATGATAATATCAACATGGGCCAGTGAAGCGACATCCTCCACAACTAGACTGAAGAACAAAAGGACAGCAACTTGTCTGTTCCCCTTCCCCAATTCCCCAATAAAATCTTTTTAAAAATAAATAAATAATTGTGGAAATTTGAATATTTGGGTGCTAAATGATGCCATTTATAGGTATTAAAATTTTCTTTGATGTCATCTTTGATCTCATAATAGCATTTTGGTTATGTATGAAAATGTTAATAGTTTTAGAGATTGTATAATGTCTGGAATTTTCTTTAATATAATTTAAAAAATCATATGTGTGGTCAATAGATTCAGGTAAGTTATGTTTTTCAGTCTTCTTTAGTGCTTGTTTGAAATATTTCATAATAAAACTTTATTGCAATTGAACAAAAGTTATATTTTAATAATATAAGCATTGAACATAAATACTTAGGAATGAATCTGAGGAGTTTGTAAGACTTACATTAAGACAATAAGGACATATTTTAAAAAAAACACTTAAGGGAAAACTTAAATAACCAGCAAGAAATACTGTGGCTGCTAATGGGAATAACCATTGGTAGGTGATTCCAGCAAACAGGGGAGAGCGTTCAAGAGGAATAAGATAGAAAAAGTACAACCAAATATATGTGTATATTATTGAGGTTGCCACTTTGGAAAATAGGGACATGTTGGGAATTGATGACAATTCTTTCCAAAGAAATCCTCACTAGTAACTTCTTCAGCCTTCTAATAAATTATTTGTATTTATCTCTCAGAGGTGGATATTGAGCATAAGGGTCTCATAATTAATTTCTCATTCTCTAAGTATGTCTTACATAGGTAACCGGCAGGTATTGTAATAATTTCATCCTTTATGCCTTCTCTGCTCAAATTCCAAGAAAACAAGAAAATCACTCATCATATTATCTTGTTATAGTTCTGGTAATTCTGAACAAGATACAAATAGTTAATTTGATAAGTTGAACTCCCTGTCCTGTTTCTCATGGAAGGGTTCAATTTCAATCGTCTCTACTGAGTTCTAACTTGATGGTCCAATGACTTTTCCCAAAGTTACTAATTAAAATTTCAGGAAACTAGAAAATAGTAAGTATGCTAGGCTCAAGTGATCCAATATCATTATAAAATACAATAGACTATCCATTGAGTGCTGTGTTATCTGTCAACTGGCAATCTTGAAAGAATTTGACATTTGATGCATTATGTTGTAAATTAAAGTTGCTTCAGTTTACAATGAACTATTTTCAGTGATATATATGCAGGATATGCAAAATATGAAAATATACAAATTATCTATAAGTCTCTTTATCCTGTTTATTCCATGGGTGATATAACCTTCATTTAAGCAGTCCCTTTAACTGAATTTCCCACCAATGCTGGGTAACTGTGGTGTCATTTATCTTTGTTTTAACTTAGTAATAACTTCTATGTAATTTTATTCCAGGTTTGAAATCACTTCCATACCTTTCTATGTTAAGGCAGGTGATGGGAACAAAATCTAGAATAAACCTACCTTTGATTTGGCCTGCTTTATAACTACGCCAACATAGGCTAGGCTTTTATCAGGCTGCCTGAAAAAAGCACATTATAATACCTATACTTTAGATTCTCTCACCAACACTTCTATAGGCCAAATTAGATTTTAACATTTCTATTTCCAATGATTGAGGTATCACTGACTTTTCAATTGCTCCCTGACATGAAACACATAATCTCTTCAAACTGTTTTGAAATGCTTTTGTCAACCTCCAAACTGCTGAAGGGGCTTGAATACAGGTTTTAATTAACATACTTTATTGAAGTCTTTAGGAGCAATCAATTCTCCTGTGGTTATTTGTCATAGGTTCCTTATCATTTCAAATATATTCTCATCTCAAAACTCTTTAGTTTGTGAACAGGTCGTGCAATTCAAATTCAGCGATACATAATGCCAACTTATAATTCATTTTTCATTATGCGGTAATGGATTTCCCTGATAAGTTTTCACTTGAAAGAAAAGATAAATGAAGACATAGCATGGATGTGGGTAAAGTGTGTTTGAAATAGCTTCTCTTTTACAGAAATCTTTAATACCATTAAATTTCAATTAAATATGTTGCTGTAAGGTTTAATTTGAATGATGGTGCTATCTCAGGAAGTAAACGAGAAGGAAAATTAATCATACGAGGAAGTCTAATGAGAAAACATTGAAGGAAGTTAAAGGAAAATGTGGTATAATCATAAACTAAGCTTTGTGACAATTAGATGGTTATATTGTGACTCGTATTCTCCAGTGGTGTAGCACTCATAATTAGGGACTTTGTACAGTGCCTGATAAATATAATAGAAGAGCACTATACAAGAGAGTAGTTGAAAAGTCACGTTGGGGAATTCATTAAAGCTATTGCCATCTAAACACATATAAAACCTTTTCCTAGGTGTTTGAAGATTGGGCTGAATGAGGAATAATGAAAATACAGCTGTGCCCTTCTCTATAGAATGCAGGTAAATGTGTAGAATAACAGTAATTCCTATTCAATGATCGCTTATTCAGAGCCAAAAAGTGTCCTGAATGTTTTACATGCATTACCACATTTAATCTTCACAATAGATATACATGTCAGAATTTATTAATTTTCTCATGTAATGATAAGGGCATCAAGGCACAAGGGAAATGGGGACTAACTCAGACAACCTCTGTACTAGCACAGGATTTAAGTTAAACAGTCTTATGTAGATCAAAACAATAATTATTAGAACAGTCCAGTATTACCGTAAAATCTACCCATGTATAACATCAAACCAGTAGACAATTCAGAAAATTATTATGTTTTTTCCCTTGGATATGCTTCATGAGCTTGTCCGGGAGATTGGGAGTGGGCAGGCAAATGAATGCTTTTCCAGGAGCTCACATCAGGATCACAATTTTCACTCACCCATCCATTGCCTCCAGATCTCTTTTACAAAGTTAATCTCTAAGAACAATTTGAATCAACCTTTTGGGGAGAAAAATGTTTAAGAAGTGCTAAAGTCACTCTATTGACAGAGATTCTCTCATTATAGATTAATATAACAGTTTGGTTCTCAGAAAGAAATCGAAGGAACCCTCAATTAGGCTCACAGAGAGACTTTAATGAAGAGTGTGGGAAGGTTTAAAGTAACCAATTAAAGCTGTCACAGAACCCAGGGACAACCAACAGCAGGAAGCTATGACCACCACTAGGCCTCAGTGGCAAAAGGAAGAATGTTTTTGAGTGTGAGCTGGATGGAGGAAATGGGGATGTTCAACAGAACCTATAGTTACAGAGAGAGACAGTCACTACCAATGGCCTTTGTGGCCAGCCACCACCGGAACTGAGGAAGAATATGAGAAGAAATACCCTTGTCACTCTTTCCTCTCATTCTACAATCAACTGCTGCTGCCCTCCATTGGCTAAATCCAACCTGAAGTCAAAAGGCAAGAAAGCCCAGGTAATGTAGTCCATAGAAGTCCACTCCTTAGAACATAACAGACATAAGAACAGCAGAACATAAGTCTATGGGGAAGGAGGAAGTGACAAATCGAGATTAGTCAATTCCACACATTTTGCAACTCAGCATCCATTCTTGCCCAACAGAGAGCAAATCACAAAACTCACCTGTCACCAAATCACCACAGGCTCATGTCGACTTAACCATACCCTCCGTGGATCCTAAAGTACAGCATTAGCCACACGAGGTTTAAAAAATTGAGGAAAATCTAATCATTTGACATAAGACATACTGCATTTTGCTGTGTATAATGTGCTCCCATGTATAATGCGCACCCACATTGTTGGCCCAAATTTTCAGAGAAAAATCTTGTGCTTTAATTTTTAATTCAAATTTTTATTTGTTTACATTTAGGTACTTGTTTTTTGTATTATAAAATAATTTTACCATTTATTTCTTAACATATTATGGTACAAGAAATTTTATGTAACAGATAATTACAAAACACAAGAACAGATACACGGTACAAGAAATTTTATGTACCAGTAATAAATTTACGATATTTACACATCATAGAAAGACAAAAACTCTTCGTCATTACAAGTTCGTCATAAGTTAAACAAAACTGATTATCATATTCCAGGGTATTATTTTGCATATGGATGTTGTTATTGATTTTTAGAGTTACACTTTTAACTCATAATCATAAATAAAAGAATTAAAAATATTTATAATATTTATATAGATACAGAATTAGCGCTACCCATATATAATGCACATCCTTATTTTTCCCTCACAAATTTGGGCAAAAAAGTGTATATTATACATGGCAAAATACAGTAGCGACTGTAATCTCTATCTCTTTAGCCAATTACAAGATCAAAGTTAGTAATCATAATTCCCTTCTTCCTCTAATTCCTTATTCCCTTTACACTACCCAGTAACTTTGTTGATTGGGGTTCTTTACTTGCTTGGGCAACCCCAAAATTTACTTCCAAAGAGTCTATGTCTATGCTGGTTGTGACCTTATTCAGTCTTCCTAGTTTCCCATTAACATTATTGAACATGGGAATACAAAGAAATTTCTTAATAAGTTCCCAGGTCCAAGCATACGAGTAGTTGTCTTTCTCTGCTTTGTGTAATATTATTTTCCTTTAGTAATTTGGATGAGCCACCACAGCTTACAAATTAATCCCCTATATTACTTGTTAGTTCAGTAGAAGAGGGGTTCAAAATGGCCAGCTGGCAATCTCGTCTTCCAGTTTAATGAAATCATCACTATGATCTTTGGCATAAACATCTGTCTTGGGTTACTAAGACTGCCAGTTCAATTGAGCCCGTTTGTGTGGATAGGAAGAAAACTATTGTAAATGAATTATTCGGTATTATAGTGAGGGGCACTCCTCTCTCCTCCACCCATTGATGTAATGACTGTGAAGAAACAGCATAACATATAGTCTACTATTTTAAGGCATGCCACAACCTATAGGACAGCACCTCAGTCAAATGTTCTGTTTTTGTTTTATTTTGTTTTGTTTTTTGTTTTTTTGTTTTTTCCCCTCTCCCAAATGGCATTGGAACTGAGTCATCAGATGTCTATTTCCATAATTCTATCCGGTCAGCTGATTTTGTGTGATGGGCTTAAAAATAAGTTCAGTGAATTCTGTGGCATGACCTCTGGTACCTTTTGTTAGTAGTAAAATAAATTCTTTAACTAGAAGCCATCCTGCATTGGCTAAACAGCAAGGAATAAGGCATTTGGTAAGTGTATAAATGGTGGCATTCGCAGAATTATGGTAGAAAGAAATGGTCAGCCTGTATCCAGAATAACTCTCTATTTCTGTGAAAAAAAACCACTAGCTCCTTTCATAAAGGAAGGCATTTTGTGTAATCAACCTTCAGTTATGCAGCTGGTTAGTCCACTGGAAAATGATACCACACTGGCTCAGTGTTCGCCTTTCTTTTGGTAACTTGGATGCAGAGAGATCAGCTTTGTTGAGGAAAAGTCCATGTTACTGAGTTCATGCAGTCTCTATCCTTGCCAACATAGCCACTTGGTATATGGGACCACTGACCAAGAACGAAGAATCTAAAAACAAGTGGACATTTTTCACAGGTGCACAATGAATAAGACCAGAAACAGGTCTTCTTGTCTATCTGATTACTGAGATCCTCTTCTGTAGTAGATGATCTTTAGGGACTTTAAATGAAACACAAACATTTGTGTACTTTGTTCCTATTTTGATAGGGCAATCCAATTACCACCACTCCAGACTTCCCTGTTACCAGTCTTCCGATCTTGTCCTTTCTAAATTCTTGACCAGCTGGCCAACCCATGAGGAATTCCTCAGAAATTAATGTAGAACTGGTCCTTTCCAAATAAAGTAAACAGCCAAATTTACTGCTCAAATCATTACCAACTGGGGAGATTTCCCTTCTGCCTGACAGGATTTTCTCTGTGTGATGCCATACTGCAGCTGACTACATCCAGCTGGTGACTGTTGCACACCAGGCAGGCCCATTGGCAAAGCAGGCCTCTGTGAATTTCTCAAGTGTTAATTGGTTAATTGGTCCCTCTTCTGTTATTCAATAGCTGATCATTACATTGGTTGTAATGATCCAGGGGGTTGGAGGAGTGACAGTGAAATAGTAAAAGAGAATACAGTCGGGGAGCCACATGATATGGAATTTACTTGTCTCTTCTAAACTTACTCAGGCCTGACCTTGAAAAATAGCATTTTCACTGATAATGGGATGCTACTGCACACCAGTGGCTTTCTGATTTGCTAGATCAAAAATTACTGGATTACTTGGCAAGATGCATTGCTAAGTGATTTGGTGTACACTGATAAGGTACGTGACCAGTAGCAAGCCAGGAGCTTCTTTTTGAATAAAGAATAATTATAGAGAGAAGAGATTATCATAGCTTTGCTTCAGACTCTTAGGGGTCTGTACTGTGATTCCCCTTTAGGGGCACTACACTGTTCCTTATCTGCCACAGGCACTTCAAATACCACTGGATGTGCAAATATAAGGCCAAGATCGCAGGGCACCTTGCACCCAAAAATGGACCTTAAGTTCTCTCTTGTCCTGGATCTCACACAAAATGTGTGGCCTTCTAAGTTATCCAGTAAATAAATGAGTAACAGCAGCACACTCAGATTTTATATATGTTGTCTTCAAAATCTAAACAGATACACCAACCATATTATACCCACATATATTAGACCACTAGGTAAGTGAGAACTTCATGCTAGGAGAGCTTTCCATTTTATAGGGTTAATCTGCCACCCTCTAGCACTCTATATCTTATCGAAGCATCCAAAGTGCTTATTCCTTCTTTGTTATTACATCCAATAAGCAAAATGTCATTAATGTGATGGACTTGTCATGACGTTCTGTGGGATACATGTTGTTTAAAGACACTCAGGATTAGAATATTAGAGAACAGGTTAAAAGCCATGAAACAAGACTTTGAAGATCTATACTGCCACATGAATGTGAGCCACTTCTGACATTAATATAATATAATATAATATAATATAATATATACAATATAATATAATATTACAATATAATATTAACTAAGTTGGATTCTGTGTATTAGGTACCAGAGGATGTGGCTTATTTTCCTCAATAAAGATACCACGTAGTTAGCAAACCCATTTAAAATTTATCAAAATCTACAATAATCTCTAAGAGCCATTTGATTTTTGCACCATCCAAATAGATGAGTTAAACAGGGATATGATATGAACCAATTTTCTGCATCTCTCAAGTCTCTGACGATGACTCCAATTCCTGCACGGGGTTAAATTCTGCTCATGGATTTTTATTTGACTGGAGATAACAGTTCCACAGACTCCCACTTGGCCCTTGCTGTCAAAATAGCCTTCACTCTTTGGGTCAGGGAACCAATCTGCAGATTTCACCAGTTACTAAGTACATCTATTTCAAGTATACTTTCAGGAACTGGAGAATAACCACAATTTTTAATCCAAACTGTGAGACAGACTGGGCCATATCTCCATCCATAGCCTCCCTCCCTTCAAATCTGACCTAAGGACAGTGGTGGGATTGTTGACTTCTAGGATTTAATGTTAATGTAGAGCCAGTAACAAAAAACCACTAGAATACCTAGGTATTCTCTTTTTTTTTCAGGACACATTCATTCCAGTATATGACAGCATATTTTCTGGGATAGGTTTAGAGGAAAATATATAGTATACAATGCGGTCAACTTTCAAGTTTCTGCTTCATAAGGCCCTGAGCCCTCCCTCAATAAAGGGGTGACAGGTCTGGAAAGGAACTAAATCTAAGAAGTAGGTAAATAGTCATGAATACCTACAATGTTAACAAGAATCAGTTTTTTGACCTTTTGACAAACTGCTCCAATTATATAGATCAAGCAATTGAATTGCTCTGTAGGTTATCTATTCATTATGGATAAAAGTCTATTGATAAACTAGCTCTGACAACATGAAAAATATGTTGTTTTACACTCTATCCACCCCATCCTTATTATGGTAGTTGTACCCACTCTGTCTCTGAAGGTTAAACACCACTAGTCCAGTATCCAATTATTTCTATTGAAACCATGAACCTAATTCCATGGTAACATCTCCTCTAGCTTTTCTAGGCTGTTGGTGTTCCCTTCACCAATGTGTTTCTCTATTCCTTGGTAAAAACAATGTCCTCAAAGAGGACTCACTTGAATGCTATGATTAGCATATGGCTAACAGGGTGTACATATTAGATGGACTTGAACATTCCCATTATTCAGAGCCTCTGGATTCCTTGCTCTATAGCATGTTATGGAAGTACTAATATCTTAATCTCATCGACTGTAGGAGAACTGTGTGTCCAAGCTTCAATCAATCAGCCTTTCATAGTGTTAACATTGCTCCCAGGACTTGAACCAATATATTTTATAACAAATTGTAATTGAGTGCATTCAAATTGATCAGTTCAACCAGGCCAGGCTTTATATTGAGCTCTTTTTTGCCTAAAACCCTTAGAATCCATTTCAACACACGTTTTTCAGCCAATTGGTGATCAATTTTGGCAAAGTCTTTCAACCTTATTGACTATCCTTTCTTTTCTAAGAAGAGTCATTGCAATTTTTTCTCTGATTCATGGAGAATAACTAGAAAAACTGAGTAAATAAGTAACAGGTGGAACAATTGCATTCATTGTGACAATCACATTGATTAATGCGACCTTGGGAGATTCAGCAGAAAAATTGATGACCAGTTAATCTATCTAATGACTTTAGTTGCTCACCTGTTATAGTACTATGAGAAGATATTCTCAACTGATCTAGTATTCTATATAACACTGCATTCCATCTGCTTTCTGGAAATTATATGACATAGACTCATTCCCTAATCACTGTTTAACATTATGCTGTCAATTAAGCATAACTCATAATTTTGTCATTGTTGTGTACAACCAGCACTAATATATAATATTTTTCTTTAAATCTACTCTTACTTTTTACAGACACACAAGCCCCAGCTGTATCCTAAACATTCATATCTCTGGACATTGGCTTTGTTGCTAGCTATATTTTTTGTAATAAATAAAAATGAACATAAATAATTATTATTTTTTAATTAACCCATTTTTCTCTGAAAAGTCTATTAGGTATATAGCAATGAGAATACCCCTAGAGGAATCATATGGAATAATTTCACAAGTGCTAAAGGGGCAAAAGGAACCACACACCAAAGAGCATTACAATGGACTGAATGTTTATGCCGCTTGCTCCACCACCACCAAATTTATATGTTGAAAACTGAACACTCAATGTTACGGCATTAGAAGGAGAACTGACTCTGGGTAGTAAACACACAATGTGATATATAGATTATGCATTACAGAATTGTACATCTGAAACCTATGTAATTTTACTAACAATTGTCACCCAAGTAAACTTAATAAATAAATAAATAAATAAATAAAAAACAAGTAGATGATGCCTTTGGAAGGTAATTAATTCTTGAGGGTGGGGCCCTCATGAAAGGAATCTGTGCCCTTATAAAAGTGGCCTGGGAAATCTCCCTTGCCCGTTCTGCCATGTGAGAGTACATCAAAAAGATAGCCAGCTAGGAAGCAGGCCCTCCTCACCAGACATCAATTCTTCCAGCACCATGATCTTGGACTTGCCGGCCTCCAGAAATGTGGGAAACAAGTGTTTGTTGTTTATATCTATCCAGTTTATGGTATTTTGGTTACAGTAACCCAAATGTACTAAAACAAGCATATACTGCAAGATTTCATCTTATATATTAGTATTTACATAGAGAACAAAAATATATAAAATTGAACTAGGTTTCAGAATTGGGTTAGTGGCTGTCTTCAGTTGGGAGGGATTTGTATCAGTAAGGGGGATAAGGGTTAATCTTTCTTCATCTGGGTGAGGGTTCCATAGGTGTCCCCTGTTTATGGAAAGTCATCAAATTGTGCATTTATGATAAATGGAGTCTATGCATTCTCACTGCCTTTTTCTTTGTTTCTAAGGTTATTGATTTTTTCTTCCTGATTTTTCTATATTTCAAATGTAGAATGGTCTATCTAATTGCTGTGGGCATTGTCCCTTTATATTCTCCAATAATGTGCAAAGTGCCCATCACCTTAAATTTTATAACATATCACAAAGGCAATAAAGCAGGGTGCTTTTAACATAAAGTTTTTAATGTTTTATTAAACTTTCAGGGAAAAAGTCTTTATTTGGCTCTTTTAACTAACACCTCTCCCTAAAATTCCCTCATAAGACCTCAGTTAATACATAACACTGTACTCAATTCTTTCTGCTCCTGGTCCAGATTGCTGGGACCAGCTAGATGTGTCTGACATTCTCTCCACTTCCTGTCTAAAGTTTTTCTCAGAACTTTTGTTCCCTTAGACACTTCCATACTTGCCTAAATACAAAGGCAAAAAAGTTATATTCTCAAATAAAAGCTTCCACTATTTCCACTACACATATAATTTGGATGAATTTAACTACTATGTTAACTATACCCCAGCTTTATAGTCTATGAAGTATCACTAGTATAATTAGTAGATTATTAGCTATTACTTATCTGACCAAAGCCTCACTGACCCTTATCTCTTTGTCAAGAGCACAGTAAACTCTCTGCAAGTTTGGTATGTAATTACTCAAATGATAACACTTGAGTAATTAATTTTAAAGGATTTGCCTAAGAGTTGCAATGGTGGCAATTTTACACTCATGGCTGACTATATTTTTAAGTACAATTAAGTAAGTTATGCAAATCAAATTGGTTGTGTATGTGTGTGTGTATTAACACAGTTTAGGAATTCAGAATTTAATCATAGTTAACTTAATAATGACAAAGCCACATATTTATTAGAACAAAAACTAGACACTAATTTGTATTCTATGAGTCCCAGTGATTTTTGTATTCTGTTTCATTATAAAGAAAATTATAAAAAAATATGATTTGAAAATGGAATCCACATCTACTTCAGAAATCTTAGGAAATCTTAGTATATATTAGAGTATCCTAACTGAGTTGGGCTCATGATTTAATCTGATGTTTATGCAGAAGAGAACTTTGAAAATCGAATAAAAAAAAGTTGATTCAATGATTTGCATGTTGATGAGCCTAAGACACCAATAGATATAAAGTTAACATTGAAGAAAGTAGACATAATACATAATATTTTTACTAGGGATCTTCCAGATATTTTTCTAGTTGAGGTCAATTTAAAGGTGTTTTTTTGCAATTTGATTAATGTTGATCCTCAAATTGCAGATATAATTAGCTTTTTTTTTTTTTTGCACAGTTATGGCTTTGTCCATTTAAGCCATTTGAGAGACTAGATCTATTAATTTGTGGCACTTTTAAAACTTCATTGATAAATGTCAAAGTACATTTTAGGACACCAGTATGTGAACTCCTCAAAGACAGGACCTATGCCTTTTTCAGCTCTGCAACATAGACCCAATTAATTATAGATGCACAATAAGTGTTCACCAGCTGGCTTCTGTGCAGATTCTGCTGGACAATGTTTTCTATGGTCTGAGGAGGCTCTGACGTAGTGTACACACGAGGGTTTTGTGACTTTTTATAGGATAATTTGCTTATTTAAAGTTTTCAAGCTTTCTGCACAACAAGGTTCTAAGTGTTTCAGTTTTAGGCAAAGTGTCATAAATCAAAATTTTAAATTGAAAAAGGCACATCCTAGTCCCTTTTAAATGAAGGAGCTGACAATTTTGTGATTTATAAGTATTTAAGTTGTCACTGGCCACCCAGTGTCTTGCTAATGATTTCTCCCCTTTAGATGACAAATCCAACTGATTAACTGTCCTAATTGCTACTGTGCACATCCTTCCTTAGCAGGAGTCTAAGTAATTTGGAAGACACTGGGTTTTTTTTTTAACTAGAATTTTGCTTGGAGCATTAAAATACAGCCAAAGAATTTCTTTACAAATATAATATTTAAATTTACTATGCACATGCCTTAAAAGGACAAGCAAACTTAGATGTGTTTGGCGAATTATTTGAATAGTAAGGGTATGTTAAACTTTGGAAAAATGTCTAATATAACACTTTAAAAGCAAATATTTTGAAGAATTTTATAAATATAATCAAAAGATTTATTACTCTAAAGAAAAATTAACTTAGACTTATTTAGAAAATAGTCTTAGTGGATTTAAATTCTATATACCATATCTTTAACATATGTCAATTTATACAAAACACTGCAAAAATTACATTGATTTCTTAAAGTGGGCATATATTACATAAAAAAGACAAATGCTGCATGATCTCACTTATATGTGGAATCTGAAAAAGTCAAAGTCATAACATAGGGAATAGAATGCTGTTTACTATGGGCTGTGGGGTTGGCCAAAGAGTACGACTTCAGTTTTATAAGATCAGTAAGTTCTGGAAATCTAATATACAGCGTGGTGACTGTAGTGAATAATACTGTATTGCTTACTTGAATTTTGCTAAGAGAATAAATCTAAAGTGGTTACACACACACATACACAATTGTAACTATGTGAGATGATGGATTTGTTCATTAGTTTAATTGTAATAATTCTTTCACAATGTATACATAAATTAAAATGCCACATTGTACACCTTAAATACATAAAATTTTTATTTGTCAATTATACCTCAATGAAGATGGAAAAAGAAAAAACAAATTCTTTCCATGTTGTAAATGGCAGTCATTTGTGTCTCCACTTCTTGTTTTTGTTGGCTATACAAAGTTGTGTCTTGAAAGTTTTCTCCAGACACTAAAAATAGTTAAGGCAACAAAATTAAACTCGTACAGAGAATAATTGTATGTTTGTAGGCTACAATTCATGAATTGCTAAAAAGTTTATATAAATTATTCCATGTAATATTCTAGTAAATGTTGTCTCTATTGATATTGTAATACCTCATCCAAACTCTGACATGTGCATCAGAACAGTTCAGTTTATGTATTTGTAAGCTGCTGTTACTCCCAATTTGACTCACAATGTTATTTTTTTTTAATTACCCTTATTTTCCCATCTACAGTGTTCTGAAGTCAATTTTGGGACCCCTTGACAATTACAACCCACAATTCATAAACCCGTTTCTTGACTAAGTCATTATGTAGTATTGACCCTATTTACCATTTTGACACCCATGTTCACTGCCTGCAGACTCACTTATAGAAGCTGTAGCATCGCCAATGCCCATGAAGTGAATGCCAATGTTTATATGTATCTGAAAGTTAACTATAAAACTGAAGAACGTGCTTTGTCCACAAGGGTGCCATGTCAAGCCTTTTGTTATCTTCAGTTTCCCATATCAGTCTTAAGCTCTTCAATCTAGTTAAAACAGTGAGTTAAAAAAAAAAAGTTTCATATTTAAGTTAGCTGACTATATCTAAATTTGCTCTTAAACCTGTTTGTGTATACTACATAACAGTCACAAACAAAAAACAAGAGAAAAATTAAAATTGAAATGAGGGGCAATCAAAAAAAAAAAAAAAGAAAGTCTTTCTTTTCAGATTTTAAATGATTATCCAGAGACAAAGGTGTTTGTGAGCTGTCTCTTCTGGAAAAGAGGCCATTTGGTAGACCATCTGTAGTTTTTGACTGTGTTTTCCTGAGGAAGTAGGGGAATTTACAATACATAATTTATCTAATTCAGATGGAGGTTGTGTTTTTGTAAAATAATAACAAAATATCATTAATCTAGCACTATTTGACAACTGTTCTGACTGGTAGAGATTCAAGTTGCATTCTAGCAATGTGTATATGTATCCACTAAGTGAGGAGAAGAGGAAAGGAGACATTCATAACTGTCTTTTCAGCCAAATTAATTTTGGAAAAGCTTTCATAACAAGCTCTGTGCAGTCCCGTCTTATTGTTTAGTTAACAATTTGCTCATTAATGGCTTTGGAAACACAGTGATTGAACAGAAACTACTTAAAAAATGAGAAAAATTGTTCCAGCATTCTGACATTATTTTTAAAGACTCTTTAAGTGAAAGTAATGTGAAGACAGTTACTTCCAATGGAAAAAAGTATTTTGTGGTCTGATTTGTATGTTAAAAGTACCATTGTCTCAAACATCAGTAGCTGCTACATTTCAAAAGGTTCCTGCAAGCTTTTACAGTTTGCTTTTATTTTTGTGTTTGTGTTTGCACTCCAAAGAGTTTCAAGTGGGAATTTAGCAATGCTTTCTAACACATATTTCTGAACACACTCTCACTTTTCAGAGAAACCTGTGTCTTAGCCATGGAAAGAAAGTAGTTCTGAAGTCATGAAATTCAGACAGAGGCAACACTTAGTTCTAATCTTAGTCTTCATTCAGCATGTTCCACACAGATAAAGGCTCAAAACACCAGGTAAATAGCCCGATATCTGAGGTTTCTTTTTGTAATTGAAATATTCACTTTGTTAGGCAAACAGAATATTTATATAATAGTCAAGAATTAAAATTTGCAAAATATGGCAGCAAATAAAGATTAAGGAGCTTTGTGTTTGTCAATGAATTATCTCTGTTGTCACATGAATGTCTATCAGCAAATGAAGGCTGGCCAGCTAATGAGGAGGTACATTTAAAAAAATACCTAGACATTAATGTATTTATAATTATTATATAATTATTAATATGTACTCAATACATAATTATACTATTATTATTTTGATGAGGAGGAGGATTAGTGAGTCAAATTTAGTAATGAAGAAAATGGAATTTAAGTCTGAATGTCTGGTTTTGGATCCCAAATTGCAATTTAGTAACCTGAGGGAAATTAGTTGATCTGCACACTCTTCATTTATTTATGTCTCAGATGGTATCTAATTTATAGTGTGTTGTCAACAAGAAAAGTCTCTCTGGCTTCCTTATATATTTTTTCTTGATTGGCTAAAGTATAAACTTTATGATAAACTGTATGAATAAAAATTGCACATAGCTTCCCATTTATATCAGTGTAGTAACAACTATTATTTAACATGTTCATTTTACAAACTTGTTCGTAATATCACTGTTCTAGTTTTATCTTCCATTTTACCCTTGCCCATTAGTCTTTTTGGCTTTTAGACATAAATATGAGATATCTCTAAAAGAACCTGGGTTTTTCTCTTTAGTACTTTTATTCAACTATAAAATGTATCAAGAAAAAATGGATGGCATGTGTCACTATAAAAGTAGTATTTAAGTAAAAGCGTTATTTTACTTATTTGTTTGTGTTGTGGTTATTTTGCCAATTCTTATTGTAAATGGATTCTACTTTGAATCAAGCATCCAGGTCAGTTCTTTCTTTTGAATACGGAGCATTATGAATTAATCATATTTTATTCTAAATATTTTCAGGTTGACTAAACTGATAAAAAAAATTGATGCTGTTACTCAAATATAGCTATCATGAGGAAAAAATGATCTCTCTGTAAATTACTTTTACTTCTCCTTAAAGAAAAAACATTAAGTGGAATTTTTTAAGAAAAGGAATGGAAAACATAAGTTCTAATAAGTGTTAAAATTAATTCAGTAGCATATTAATTATTGTGTCAAATCTGCTATAAACATAATTTTTATATTATGGACAGGTTATAAATAAATAAATACAACAGAATTGATTGTTACATGAGTACGAAGTAAATTTTTTATTGGGAATATGTTTTAAGATATTTATTATTTAATGCTAACTGATATTGTAAAAATATTTAAATATAAGAAATCTGCATAATGTTTTTATTTTACCTAAATGAAAACAAATATAAATTAATTTGAATCATTTTACAATTATATATATATACATTATTCTCTTTTGCAATAATATATATTGTTTATATATTATTTTATATGCATATTATATACAAACATATATGTATGTATATGTTTGTATATAATATGCATATAAAATAATATATAAACATATATGTATCAACTATTTTCCACATTTTTGTTTAAACTGTCTGGCAGTCCTGAGTAAATAGGGTAGCAAAAGCACAGTTAAAGTCCATTTAAAAATTTTAGCTAAAATGAATCCATATATTTAAATCAAACCAAGAAAATTTTCTATGAAAACTTTGAAAGTGGAAAAAATTTGCTTTAAATTCCATATATACATAAAAAGGACTTTGGGAAGCTCTGAGCCTTTATAACAGCACATTACAGCTGGATGAAAATATTGATTAAATAGCAAAAAAATATATTATAGTATTGTCTATGTCTATGTGGTTACCAGAGGGTAAGGGGGGAGGGGAGTGGTAGATGAGGGAAATGGGGTCAAATATATGGTGATGGGAGGAGAACTGACTCTGGGTGGTGAAAACACAATGTGATATATAGATGATGTGTTACAGAATTGTACACTTGAAATCTATGTAATTTTGTTAACCATTGTCACCCCAATGAATTTTAATTAAAAAATTATATTATAATGGATAAATGCTTATATTAGTTAGAAATTTCTTGATTGCAAACAATAGACCAAATAGTAAAATAGTATACATATTTGAGCTTACAAATTATGGCACTTTATGGTACAGGTACTTAAAATGGGTACATATCTAGAAATTGGGAAGGCTTTAGTAAAGCTTGAATACCTTTAAAAACTGCAATTGTTATATTTTCCTTTCCTGTCTTCCATTGTGTGTGCTTCATGATAAGGGTGGAAACCACCATGGTCACAGAATGGCTGCCAGCAGCTTTCAAAGCTACGGACTGCCTCATTCAATTGCAGTTAATGAAATCATTCTCTCCAAATAACTTTTGTTGGAAATCAATGTTTGCTTCCAAGAAGCCTGTATAGAGAATGTATACTCTATTCATATCTCATTGGCTTTAATGGGACCACAAACCCAACCCTCACAAAAAAACAAACAACAAAAAAAAAGCACACACAAAAAAACCCCATCATAAATAGCTTGAAGAAATGTGCTAACTACTTTGAAAGAAAGATTTGAGGATATGTTCAGCTTTCATGGAGTTACATGGACTAATGGGAAAGGGGGGAACACCTGAAAAGCAATTCAAGAAACATTACCAAAAAAAAAGGAGAATGGATAATGGTCAGCCAAAGCCAGTAACATCAATATTATCATATCCCATAATTCTTGAAGGTCAAAATGTAGATAGTATTATTAGTCTATATAAACGTAATAGAGAAATATAATAAATGTACTCATTTCAAATAGGAAAAATAATATTAGAGCAGAAGGAATAAGTTTTACCCATTAGATAATTAGTCTTTCACTTTAACATTTTAGAACATTAGTGGAAAAACTATACCAGTAGAAAAAAAATGCACTAGAAAATTATTGGTATAAGTTCAAAGGAGTAAATCCACCATATAAGATTTTAATGTAACTAAAGATTTTCCTAAACTAATCTGAATTGAACAAATGATCCTCATGAAGCCTGACATTTATGGTGTTCAGCAGAACTGTTCACAACCAGAAATTAAGCTTATTTTAGTATAAGAAGCTTTGAATTAAGCTGATTTTAGGAACTGCTGAAATTCAAAATGTAAATAGCTTTAATGGTATTTCTGATACATGAAGCCCACACGATATCTTTGTATTCCATTAATCATTGGTGTTTGCAATCCATTATGTTAAGCCCAAAGTAGCCAATATATTGGACCACACATATTTCTCAACTGTATGGCTCACAAGGGTTTAATTACTTTATGGCAAGAAAATCTGTATGGATGTGGTGATAGCTCTAAAATTCAAAAAAAGAAAGAAGAAGAAGAAGAAGAAGAAGAAGAAGAAGAAGAAGAAGAAGAAGAAGAAGAAGAAGAAGAAGAAGAAGAAGAAGAAGAAGAAGAAGAAGAGGAGGAGGAGGAGGAGGAGGAAAAAGAGGAGGAGGAGGAAAAAGAGGAGGAAGAAAAGGACTGTGTGTTAGTACAAATAAATGGCTAGTGGTTACACATTTAAAATCAGGTCTCAGGTATATAAATAAACCAAGTTTGTTAGGATTCTAAGAGTTATTAAAGATATTTTCAGAATTAATTTCTAAATTTCTTCAAGACTCTTCATTCATCTTTTAGATAACTAAATCAATATTTTCTCTTGTTTTATTTCCATGTCTGTGCTATTAATAGTTCTTTTCAATTACTCAGAGCCTAATATGTACTAGAAACTGAGCCAGAATCATTACTTACTTTATCTATAACAATAACAAATTTTGTTCAAATTTGGTATTGTAGCTCACATTTTAGTTATGGAGAAACTGAGATTCAGGGAAATTTAAAATTTTTATTCAGTCAATAAAGCTAAGAAGAGGATATAATATCAGGTATATGAAATTATTTTCAGGGCAGAAAATGCCACTGTAATCTATCTGATTACATTTTTCTTTTGTTTTTCTCATATATTTGGGCCAAAAATAAAGTATTTATGTTAAGGGAGGAATGTCTCTTGAATATTAGTATTGTTTTAGAAATGTAGATCTTTAAGTATCTTATACAAAAAAGTAAGATAGAGGGATAATGTTTGTTCCTGAATTTCATAAAACATTGGCCCTCGGATTTGGAAGACTAAACTATCTGAAATTGGGAAAATAACTGACTTGCTTAGATAGAGAAGAATAAAGTAAAAAAAACAATGTTTATCACCGTGTATCTACAAAAAGGAAAAGAAACCCTTTAGGGGCTTAGAAGAAAAAGATCAAGATGTTAGAACTAGCTCTATTTTTTTCTCCTCTTGGGCTGGTATTTTGTTTGCCCTGCCAAAACCACCCTCTAGACTTCTCCTGTGTCACTGGAAGCTGACCTATAGGGGCTGTATTTCCCTGCTCCCACACTTTTATACTCCTGTTTGGGTTCAGCCAAGGGGAAGTTCTGATAGAAAATGAAAGGATAGAAAGAAATTGAGGTTATTTTTTTATTGTACAAACTCCCTTCCTTCAGCATCACTGGCAGACACATTTTCTAAAAGAGAGGGCAGTTCTCATCAGAGGGTCCTCTCAATACATCTGCCCATCCTGGGTTTAGATAACTGCTTTCCCTGCTTGCCATTTGAGATCAAGATATTAGTAAGCTACCCACTTTTGCTTGCTTCAAGACACTGCACTATACCTTGATGGTTTCTTTGCAGCATGCTCACACTTTAGCTCAACATCGTTTATTAAACTTTCCTCAGTTACTCACTGCGAGTGTTCCATCTTTTTCCAGCTGGATGGTGACTAACAAAGTAATTGGCTTTTAGACTAGCTTTAGGAAACAGGGCTTTCCAACCCTCCGGGTTGTAGTATCATATCAAAATAAGATTCCTTGATTTAAGTGCTCATATATTTGAGAAGAAATAACCTCTTTGTTGGGGCAATGGGCCAATGGTAATTCCGTGGCATGTGGTGGCATCATGATAACTCAAATTACCCCCACTAGTAGCACGGGATGAGGGATGCTGTACTAATGGAGGACAAGTGGCTCTAGCACTTGGTAACCATAGTAACAATCGTGATTATAAAGATTGTGGAATCAGTAGACTAGAAAGCATAAATAGCAAAAAGGACAAACTGAAATCCTTGAATGCCCAACTAAGAACAACCCGAAAAAAAAATTATAGCATCTTTAGGGCCATTTTGAAGTTGCTCTCATCTCCTATATTTGCAGCAAATATGTGCTAAAGGCTGCTAGATTACAGTACCATTTAAATATACATTTAAAACTTGAATGAATTGTATGCTAAATTAAGGTCACTAATCAGAAAAAAGATAAACCCTCAGACAAGATGTGGGAATATTTGAGCAGAGTCAGTAAGTGCTAGAATCTTTGAACAGCTAGATCCTGCTGAATCCACTTTGCCAGCAGAGGTATCCTCTCTCATACCCACACTTACCCACTCCCCCACACATGGAGAAACCAGCAGCCTTCTGCATAAAAGATTTTCATGGTTGATCCTTATATTAACCAGACCTTTTATTTGTGGAATTCTGAAGCTTTGACATTTGGGGTCTTGCTGCCCCTGAAGAGTCTGCCTTCCCAGCATTAGCCAGCTCCCAGAGATAGTAAACAACTCAAATGTGAGTGTGCTTTTCAAATACAAACCAACTAATCCAGAGTCCAGACCCCAACCACCTCCTTTATCGGCTCTCACACTCTGGGCCACTATTCACTTGCCCTGATCACCCCAAGGGCCTGGTACCACACAACCAGGGACCATCCCCATGCCCCAAAGAGTGCTGTAATTATTCAAACCAGCTAGTCCTAAGCTTACTTTCTTGCCTCATCCATTCTTTCACATGAAAGCCACAATGAAGGCTATTGCCCACGGTTCCCCCTCTCCTTCTGCCTTGTGACTGACCCCAATGCTTCCCCAAATGCCCCCCACCCCACCATAGCACAGCATGCCCCCTCCTCTTGGAAACTATGAGTAATAACTATCTTTTCAATGTCAATTACTTTCTGATCTTTTGATCTTACTATACCTCAAATTTTCTATTGGTGCACTGCATTTTAAAATAATCCTCATGCTATTTCCTCAAAGGAGGTTGCTGACTTATCTCAGGGCATACCTCCACCCCATCTTTTTGCCTTCAGGTCCATAAAAATTAGAAATTCATACAGTAGACTGAAAATTTCATGGCATGCCTCAAGAGGAGGTACTCTATACTCCATGTTATAGGATGTTATTAATTTCTATGAGCAGGGGTTTGGGGAGTACTTTATGAGTAGACCATACAGACATTGAACCAGAAAGGATAAAATATAAGTACTGACAAATACATTGATAGGTAAACTTACCTGGGATTTAGGATTTACTGTACTAAATTAAATACCTAGGAATGGTGTTAGTAGGAGATCTTTAAACCCCCAAATTCCCTTGAACATATTTTGCCAACTCCCCCTACCATTTTTGCTAACTGAAAGTTGAACTCAACAATAGCCTACAGACATTGAGGATTAAATACTAGAACTTCACTGACTTATAGTCCAAAGGCTCAGATTGCCATGAATGTAAGACTGACTCTATTATGTACAAAATGTTCATCTACCTATAAAAATCCCATTCTCTGCAATGGCCCAAAGGAGACTGCATTCACCAAATTCTTAACAAACCAATTGGTGAGAGGGGGACAGCATGTAAAGCTCTATAGTGTTTTGTTTGTTTGTTCGTTTCAATAAGTCAGATCTAACAATGAGGGATTCTGCAGTGAAATTAGGCTCCCTCATCTAAACAGGGATAATAGGAACCTAAAGGCACACAGGTTAAGTGGCACTGTTGATGTGTTATAGATCATGTGAGTGCAGTTAGAGTAATAATTCACTGGGATGGGTGATAATCTTATTTTTGAGAGACAGAGGTCTGTGGTAAATGTTAATTGATCATGAAGTTACCACAAATAAAGCAGTTTAGCAACCTAAACTTATTTCATATATCCAAGTGAAAGATTATAGGGTTAGTGGGCAAAAACCTAACAAGTTACAGTAGGGGATTTATAGCAGACACAACTTGTGATTATTTTCCCAATGTCTAATAGGTAGTGGGACTACTTCCACTTAATTACTGGCAGAACCCGTTTATGGGTTTTGAGACCTGTATAGTGAAGGCTGTTAGGATAGAAAAGGTCAAGTGGAAGACCTTGATCCACTTCTGCCAAGAGAGTAAATAAAATTCCAAGCCAATATAGGACAGACTTGCAGAGATTAGTACCAACTACAAATAGTTTAAAGATGTAACGATAGCAACTCCTACAACATCCTCATTTAACTGCCTGTTAGCCCATGCAAAAGAGAGGCAAGTCATGGAGAAAAACTGTAGGCTATCCCAAAATTAATCAGGTGATGCTGACCATCAGTTAAGTTACTGGAGTTTAGTGTCTTTACTAATCCACACACACATATTCCTATCAATAAATTAACCTTTATCAGCAGTGATATCAGTATAACCTTAAGTCTCCTTACTTAGGGGATAGGTCATCATAAAGGTGAAAGATCTCTTGCTCACGCTGATTTCTCATTACTGATATTCTATATTGATGACAATATTCTAATTAAATCTGATGATGAGAAATTAATAAATCTTTAAATTGCTATAATGAGATACAACTATACAAGAGAATGGGTTATAAGCCTTGAAAAATGTAGGACTCACCTAAGTTTCCATGGGTTCAGTAATGTAGAGAAAATCTCTGAATATCCTCTTTAAAGCAGGTTGCTGTGACTTTCACTGCCCACTGTGAAGAAAAAGGTTCAATGCTTACTGGTATTTTTTGGATTTCAAAACATGTATCATATTTATGTGTACTTCTCTGACACATTATTGGATACCTCATAAATCTGCTAGTTTTGAATGGTGTCTAGAATAAGAAAAGACTTTTCATCAGGGAAAGATGCCTTGCAATCAGCAGACCTGATAGTATCAGAAATGTTTATGGCAGACAGAGGTGCCCTATGGAGCCCTTGGAAAGCCCCAACAGAAGAATTAGCACAGACCCCTAAGTTTTGAGAGAAAGTCATGGTCCTTTCAGGGCCTAACTCTTCTCCACTTGAAAACTACCCTGTGACCTAATACTAGTCCCCAGTAGGAATAAAATACTTGACCATGGGATGAAAAAATAGTCATGCATCCCTACCTGCACATCATCAACAGGGTGTTAGCTGATCTACTGAATCGTAAGATTGGATGAGTACAGAAGTGTGCCACTGTGTGATAGAAAAGGAATGTATGAGACTGAGCCTGAATAAGTCTGGAATGCACAGATAAACTGCAGGAGAATTATGCTCAGGCACCCATGTTTTCACTGCTATACCACCTCTCTCTCAACCTATGTCTATGATTAATGTGACCACGTACGTAACATCAAAACCAGGACACTTTTGAGAGTGGAAAGTGGCACTATTAATAATTAAGATGGGACAGTGGGTAAAATAAATCAGGAGTGTTCTGGGAAAACCAGGATCTATCATCACTCTACTTATGACCATTTGACAGAGGAAGAAATGACAGGAAGAAAATATATGGGTATAGTTTATGGAATAATGTGAACCATATGCAAGAAACAGTCAAAATTAGACAGTTCCTACATTATAGTCTCATTCAAAAGTGCCCTTGATAGGTCATAGTGTAGCCACATCCCTCTAGTCAGCAGACTTTTGGGAAGTATGGATACCTCACGTCTTATAAAAGGAGAGACAGCCTGAAATACAGATCTATGATGACTCACAGGCAATGGCTAATGCATTGACTGGAAATCAAGGGCTTGGAAAAAACACAATTCAAAGATTAGTGACAAGGAATTTGGGGGTTAGGTATGCACCTCTCAAAACAATCAGAGTGTAAAAATATTTTGATCCCTATAAATGCCTACCAATAAATAAATGTCACTGTGAATGAAGCTCTCACAAATGAGATGGAGCATATGAACTGCCCTGTGACTGTCAGTCATTTAGGTGCTTTTTCATGGGGCCTGTTTACAAAATGGATATTGACATTGGGAATGGGAGCTATATTGGATTACACAAGAGGGGTATCTCATCTCCAAAGCTGATTTGGTTACTGCTATTTTTCTCAACCTGCCAAAAGTCAATGCCAAGGTTTCACTCCCAATTTTGTTTTATATCTTGGAGGTACTAACTGGCCACCTGGCGATACATTGATGAGCTTGGATGCCTTATATTATAGAGGTGTTGTTTAGATATATTTTGTTACAGTAAAATTAAATCTCTAGTTATTAGTGCCTTAAAACAATATTATCAGCAGCTAAAACTATTTCTTGCTCATGTTACATATGTTGACTGTGGGTCTGCTATATTTGTCTCCTATTATTCTAATCTGGGACCTACTCTCTGTGTGCAAATGGCATAAATCACACCCGTACATTTTCTCTCAACCAAAACAATCCAAAAGACTAAGACCAGCAATGGAGGTGAGAACATATACTCCATATACTATTTACCAGGAGGATAGGGAAGTCACATAGCAAAGAGCATTGGAATATAAGTTTTTATATTCCACCATCATTTGTAACTGCTGAATATAAGGGTACAAAAGCTAGACCAATTGCCTCAGTTCAGAATGGCCATCCCAATTCCAGAGCAGCCCAGGGGAACAGCTGTGGAGTCTTTTGTAACTACACTGCAATACAGTTTCTTCCTGGGCTCAGTATTGATTTCTGCAATTACTTAGGGTATATTTTTGAAAGGCTTCCCCAGGAAACTCCTGTTCACAAATCTGCTTCTCAGAGTTTGTTTCAATGGAAATCCCAATTATCCTAAATCATATATTGAAATTAATAGATGATGTTTATTTATTAAGATGACCTTTTTCTTATTCAAGCTAAGTTAATTTTATTGATAGTTTCAATTAATGTTGAAACATCTTTGCATTTCTGAGATAAACCATTGTTAGGTTGATTTCTGAGAATATTGTGTTATATTCAATTTGTTCTCATTTTATTAAGCATTTTTGCTTCCACAGATACAAGTGGCCTATAACATATTTTTCTTATTTTTTTGTTCTCTCTGAAAGGTTTTGTTATATTTTTTTATACTGCTGTTGAGAAAACTTTAATATAAGACTTTCGTGGGTCTTTCTTCACTTACTGTGGTAGAAATTCATCAAATCATTTCAATCTAAAGATGAATATTTTTCCATTCTGAGGGTGCTTCTCACATCATTTCTTTAGTAATATCATCTTACAATTTCCTCTTTCCCTCTCTCAAATTCATAACAGTTGGATGTGTCTTATATTTTCTCTTCTCTTTTCCATCTCTGTTTTTTTTTTCCTCATCACAATGTAAAGTTGGTAGTGGTAAAGAGGTTCAATTACTAGAGGTAAACTTAACAAAATTTAATATATAATTTGGCTTTTGAAGTAAAAATGATCAGTATTCCTAAACATTAAGATTCCATTTTTAATGAAACTGTTTAGATCATTTTTGCACATTGGTAGATATTTTCATAACTAAATGATGGTGGAAAAAAATAAGGATGCCAAACTTTGGAATAAAATCACCGGTTTAGTTTCCCATTTTTTTAATTTCCAGGTTATAGATTTAATTTTTTTCATAAAGTAATTATTATTTATTTTGTGAAATATAGCATACCTACAACAAAATGTAAGAAATATATGAATGACTTGAAGAACAATAATATACAAACATATGTGTATGTAAAACCTGGCCAGAAATGAAACAGCACCATTCCTCAAAACATAAATTTACATTTTACTCCAGAAAAGAAAGCAAACCAATCATAGTAATGAGTTCAATCCACCAAATATTTTATATTCATCTCCAAGCAAATAGTAGGATTTTCTATTCCATTCCCTTGATGTCAGGTGTGGCTATGGGATTTGCTTTGCCCAATGAAGTGTGTATAGAAGTGATGCATAGTCTTTCAGGCAGAAGCTTTAAGGGCCAATGCACAGTTCAATACTTCCTACTTCCCTCGTCCACATCAACCACTGATGTTCAAGATAGTGGGAGCTTTATTATTTTGCCCAGATTGAGGGCAACATGAAGCATAACCTCCCTGTCAATTTGCAATAGACATGCAGCATAAATGAGAAATAAACCTCAGTTCTTTGATATCTTTGAAATTTGACATTGTTACGTCAGTGCCATCCAGTCAGAGATGATCAGAAAAAACAATAATTAAATGAAGTTGGGTTTTGGGTGCTTGTAGCAACAAGCGAGACCACACACAATGGAGAACTACAGGGAATGTCAGTTTTGTGGTGTAGCAAAGACTTGTTCATAGGATTTGGACTCATGTTTGGTAATTTAGTGAAGGTTTCAAGTAAGCAAGCTGATTATGTTCTGAATTGGGTGTTCTCAGTAAGCAGGGGCAAGTGTGTTTCAGTCTTTCTCTCTCTCTCTCTTAATTTAGAAGGCAAGAAGAAAAGGGGGAGCTATATTTGGTAAAGAAGTAGCAGTTACATAGCTAGTCAAATGAGAGGAATGTTTGGGTATGATCATGCTTTGCACAAAGTCTTATTCTTCTTTTGTACTCAGATATGATGACAGAATGATCTTGTTTTTGCCTTGCTTTATCATGTTTCGAATAACCTTGTCTGATGTGGGTGTTCTGTAAAATTGTTTATATCCAACAAGATAACACTATATCCTAGCTGTTAGAGCCAGGCCAGTTTCCTGCTGAGAGCAGTCATGGGCTATTTTTAATCTATTCCTTTTCCAGTTCCCCTCTTTTGTCTAAGGTCAAAATCAGGAAGGAAGACATTAATCTAAACCATCCACATCTTTACCATTGCCAAAATTTTGCTGATGAAGATGTTGCCCAGATAATTCCTCTATTCTTGTGGACACTTAGTCCTTCCCACTCCTTATGTTGCAGGATAAATTGTCTAACCGTATGACTTGACAATGGCTGTGCAGTTACATTTAAGACTCTAGATGGGATATATCAGCTAACCATAACACAAGCATATATCAGAAATAAAATGGTTATATTAATTCTTGTAAAATGCCCCAAAGTGAAAGAATGACATTATCAAAAAAAAACCACAATAAAAAACATAGCAAAGGAATGAGATTATCGAAAATGGCAATAAAAAACGTCTAAAAATCTAGCTGAGTTTCTTCTACAGGTAGATTTTTCCTTGAGCCTGGTCATGGAGTATTCTATTTGAGATATATTATTTAAATAGGTTTATCAAGCAGTGTTTGCTACAGCACAATCTCCCCTTCCTTGACTAAGCAAAAAGGCAATCATGTGACTATAAAGACTCTTGTGGTTATACTGGGTCTACTCAGATAATTCAGGAAAACCTCCTATTTCAAAATCCTCAATCATATCTGCAAAGTCCCTTTTTCACATAAGGTAACATATTCATAGGTTCCAAGACTTAGGACTTTGACATCTTTGGGGGGACATTACTCAACCTCCCACCATCTGCTTTCTGTCTCCCACGCATTCACATCCATTTCACATGCAGAATACATTTGCCCCATCTTAACGTCCTGAATAATCTGAACATATTACAATATAAGTCAACTCCAAAATCTCATGCAAGTATCATAGACGCAAAAGCCCCATGTCTCATTATCTTCTAAACCATCTAAATTAAATAGGTGGACTGGGTATGTGCTATCCTGGAGAAACATTTTTCTCCATCTCTAGACCCGTTAAACTAAACTAGAAAATACGTAATTTACTTTTCTTTTTTTTTTAAGATTTTTATTGGGGAATTGGAGGAGGGAACAGCGTTGGGGAATCGGGGAAGGGGAACAGACAAGTTGCTGTCGTTTTGTTCTTCAGTCTAGTTGTGGAGGATGTTGCTTCACTGGCCCATGTTGGTATTATCATTGTGCTCTTCCCGGGTGAGGCAGATCCATCGCTGGCCCCTGGACGGCCGCTCATGGCAGCTCTTGGCAGCTCACACCGGCTGCCAGCCACTCACGGTAGCTTATGGCAACCCACTGCAGCAGGGGCTGCAGCCTACGCTGTCGCCAGCGACTCATGGCAGCCCAGCTCCAGGCTGAGCTGTTGTTCAGCATCTTAGCTGTGGAGGGCAGTGTCACTGGCCCTCACATGTGGGATCCGAACCGGGGCCCTCTGGCATCCCAAGCGAGTTCTTAACCATCGCGCCACTCGGCCGGCCCAACTTTTTTTTTTTTTAAGAATTTATTAGACAATTGGGGGAGGGGAACAGCATTGGGGAATTGGGGAAGGGGAACAGACAAGCTGCTGTCGTTTTGTTCTTCAGTCTAGTTGTGGAGGATGTTGCTTCACTGGCCCATGTTGGTATTATCATTGTGCTCTTCCCGGGTGAGGCAGATCCATCGCTGGCCCCTGGACGGCCGCTCATGGCAGCTCTTGGCAGCTCACACCGGCTGCCAGCCACTCACGGTAGCTTATGGCAACCCACTGCAGCAGGGGCTGCAGCCTACACTGTTGCCAGCGACTCACAGCAGCCCAGCTCCAAGTTGAGCTGTTGCTCACCATCTTAGCTGTAGAAGGCAGTGTCACTGGCCCCCATGTGGGATCCAAACCAGGGCCCTGCTGCTCAGAGCTGGTGTCTCAAGCCAGCTCTTAACCAATGTGCCACTCGGCCGGCCCTGTAATTTACTTTTCAAATAAAAGTGTGGAACAGGCAGAGAATAATAGTTATGAATATTCTCATTCAAAGAGGGAGAAAATAAAAAGAACAATGGAATTGCCAGCCCCAAACAATTTCAGAATCTAACAGGACTAATTCTACTAAGTTTCAAATCTTGGGAATAATCCTCTGTGGCCCATGGCTGCACCCTTTGGGCTGATGGCTCTGCTCTCAATCATCTTTCCTTTCTCATGAGAGGGAACACATGTTTGCAACTGAGGAGTTTTATCTTAAAAACTACATATGTAATATATGAACATGTATACATTATGCAAACAATAAAGAAGTGCATGATTAAAGATCAAATAGCCTTATTATTTGTACCACTGCAATATCAACTGCTTCCACTAAGAAATATTGGAGTTGTGAGTTTGATTCTTACTTTTCCACTTATCTTTATATCACTTTACATATATATGTAAAATGTGGAAATAGATGATAGATCTATACATAGATGAACAGATAGTCTATTTTAAATATTAACATTTTAAATATTATAGGTAGATAGTATTTGACCAGTTTATTTGCTAATGTCTTCTCTATGATCTATAGGAATATAAGCTTCTCTGGAATGTGCCAAGAAGACTAGTCAAGAATTGTTAAATTTTTAGGATGTTCTAAAGAAAAGGTCAAGATTTCCATATTTATAAAATGTTTCAAAATAGTTTCAAGTATTCTAATTTCCAGGTTTATCTCCTTTTCACAATAAACATACTTTAGCTTTACTTTTGCTAATGTCTCACCTGCTTATTCATTTCTACCCCAAGGGCAATGTGTCTTTCACATTGTACCACTCTGGTGCGGTATCATGGATATATCAGCTTCCAACAATATGTAAGACTGCAGTATTCATGATATATTCCATCTATTTCTTTAACAGTAGCGACCCAATTATTTAAAGTAGAATTGGCAGCTTACACAGGAGTGTGAAATCAGTGTTGGCATCAACAGAAGGGTTCTTCATATTTGTTTTTAGTCACACTCTTAGTTTTTCCTCTCACTGCTCTGGTATAAAATATTCTTCTCTTTTTTCCTTTTAACAGATGTTACTAAGAGTCAATTTTTATGCTATGTGTTCTTCGCTGAATTTTTGAAATATGTTTAACCTTAACAGAGATTTTGTAAAAGAGCTTCTCTGTGGGAACTAAATGTGATTTTTTATTGATCACATCAGGATTCTTATGTTTGTTTGTTTTTTACTTTGTGCAATCTGTAGAGATCTTAAGCATCAAAAAGTGGATGGACCACATATTCTAATGCTGGTTGCTTAAATTGACATTTCCAATACATTTACATTCTTCAACAGTGTTGAACATAACTTAGCACAAATTGCCACAGAGTGTGCTGTGTTGAAAGAAGAGTTTAATCAGAGGGACTAAAGCATTTCTGTTATTTTTCATGCATTTGTTCTGTGACGTGAGAAGTACTGGCTTTGGAGGATAGGGGAATTTATTGGAAGAATCTGTGGACCATATTTAGTGACTGCAAGTATAAAAATATGTATTAGGAAATTAAAAAACCATATAGTGCTGCCACACACTTATGGAGAGGAAAGAAAAATTCAAGAAGGGGAAAACAGCACAACCATGGATTGTTCTCTTGCCCACTAAAGTAAAAGGGATGAACAATACTAAAAACTTAGCCAAATGAAATTAGATTCCCTAATGTCTGCATTAATACTCATAAATAAATTAAATAACACTTAGACTGAGGCCCAATCAGGCATAATCCATCAAGCTCCACACCCCAGAAAATGGAAAATTCAAGTGCTACATAAAATGGTTGATGAAAGCCTTTATATTTGAGAAAGCTTTGAGGTTCCAGGCAAGTTGATTCATAGCCTTACAGGCTATGAATCATGTAGTGCATATCCATGCTGTCTTACCTGTTCAAGTTATCCACATTGAAAATGCAAATATACGGTGATGGAAAGAGGACTGACGCTGGGTAGTGAACATACAATGTGATATATAGATGAAGTATTACAGAATCGTCCACTTGTAACCTATGTAACTTTGCTAACCATTGTCATTCTAATAAACTTTTATTTAAAAAAATGCACAAAACAAATTATGGATGGGATGATTACAGATACTCACTGTTCTGATGACCTGTATAATATGATCTGGAATTGGAATATTTGAGTGCTATAGTCCCAAGTTTGTGCCCCCCACCCCAAGGCCTGCAGATTCGGGCAACCTTTCTGTTTATACTCACTAGCTTTCTACAAAAGCTCACTCTTTGCTGCCATTAGGAGCACACATAGGGAGCCAGCCACAAGATGGGCGAGTGCATGAGAGCATGGGTGCAGCGTGTGGAGTGCTGGGAATAATATCAATTATTCTAAAATTAAGCTGTAGATCAATGCAGTTCTAATTAAAATTTCAATAGGCAGTTTACAAGCATATATATATATATATATATATATATATATATATATAGAGAGAGAGAGAGAG